>NC_056408.1:22135493-22439824 GCF_905147365.1 Aricia agestis | reverse complement strand
GCTGCTGTCATGTATCACACGTCTTTTTTTACCACGCAGTGTTACCGATACTGACATCTCTCTTGCTCAGGCCTTTGTTTCTCTATTCCGCTAGGTATAAGTACTTACTAACTTTATGGGTATAATAGTGATTAACGAATTATTCACTCTTTACTATCCCTCGGTAACCAACTCGTTTGTCAGTGAAGGTAATCTATATA
This sequence comes from Aricia agestis, assembly GCF_905147365.1. Taxonomy (NCBI): domain Eukaryota; kingdom Metazoa; phylum Arthropoda; class Insecta; order Lepidoptera; family Lycaenidae; genus Aricia; species Aricia agestis. The sequence continues at coordinate 22,439,624 of NC_056408.1, read as the reverse complement.
TTACTACAGCATATTAAGTTTCAAGCCTAGTATAGATGAGTTTTTGAAGGGATGCGAACTTGTGTCTCCTCTAATGTAATGGGTGGTGGTTTCCGCATCTGCCTAAGGGCCAACCCACACGTACCACAACCACACCACGTCGCAACGACAAAATGCCGTCAAGCAGTGGTTACGTATGAATGGTGTCGCTGCAGCTTTTTGTAGTTGCGTTGTGGTACGACGTGGTTGCGTTGTCGCCAGTATTTGCGATGTGGTTACGTCCGAACTACGAAAATCAATGAAATGGAGGGGGGAGAGAGCGCGGGCGGTGTGCGCGCACTGTCATTGACGCAACGTTGTGGTTGCGATGTGGTCGGCCACTAGTTCGCTTGTGTTTGCGACCGTCCACATGTCGGTATCACTTATCAGATAAATGGTCGACAACGACTGCAAAATGTGGTACGTGTGAATAGTCCGACCAGTTCATTTACAATAGGAAATATATACTCCCGACCACGTGGTATGGTTGTGGTCGTTGTGTGGGTTGGCCCTAAAGCCTCGATTCTCATTCTTCTAATGTCGTTTCTATCTCAGACTGTGTTGCGCGCGCAGTTGCTGCCACACGCGCCTGAGATCGAAGTGACATTTGAGGTAAAATCAGACCTTCTCATTCTTATTTCATAGAAACGTAGATGGCCCGGTGAACTTCGTTTCACCTTCCTCCTAACTTAAACCCTACCTGGACTTCTACAAATATTTTAAGACTAAAAAGAGCTAAATCGGTTCCGATGTTCTCGAGCGGGACTAACAAAATTTTTAATTAATTTTATTTATATATATAGATAATATGTGCTCCCGGTTTGTCCTTATTAAAGGAGGAAAAAAGAGATGAGGTCACATTAACCTCTGACCTCCCACGGTATTCGGGACGGGCGTTTGTTACTGTCGCTTTAGATAACCGACAGTTACGTAACTTTCAAGTTAAAACACTTTAACTATTACCTTGATTCAAAAACGTTAAGACTGTGCACTTGACTGAGCGAGTAGCGGATATCGCCGTTTGAAGCTGATTTCTTAAGTTTACGCGAGTATCACTCATGATAATATTATTACAGTGTGTAACAAAAATAAGTGATAATACTTTAGGGTGTGTACGTGTTCCTTGTAGAGAGTTCACTGTAAAAGTAGCAGCTCTGAAAGATGATTTTTTTTTTTCACTTTTGTATGGGCAAGGGCCCGAGCGTCACGAGTTTCCCCATACAAAAGTGAAAAAAAAATTGTTCTTGCAGCGCTGCTACTTTCACAGTGAACTCTGTACAAGGAACATGTACACACCCTAAAGTATTATCACTTATTTTTTGTTACACCCTGTATATTAGGTTTTTTTTAATTTTATTTTTTTATTTTTATTAAATACGAGCAAACGGGTCACCTGATGGAAAGCAACTTCCGTCGCCCATGGACACTCGCAGCATCAGAAGAGCTGCAAGTGCGTTGCCGGCCTTTTAAGAGGGAATAGGGTAATAGGGGAGGGTAGGGAAGGGAAGGGAATAGGGGACGGTAGAGAAGGGAATAGGGTAGGGGATTGGGCCTCCGGTAAACTCACTCACTCGGCGAAACACAACGCAAGCGCTGTTTCACGCCGTTTTCTGTGAGAACGTGGTATTTCCCCGGTCGAGCCGGCCCATTCGTGCCGAAGCATGGCTCTCCCACGTATAAACACTTACGGATTTTGTCGCGGGGCACTTTTGTTAATCCCGACGTTGTCCACGACGACGTAGTCCACCCGTGACCACGGCCGCTGGAAAGCAGCCGAAACGTTGGGATTAACAAAAGTGCACCGCGACAAAATCCGTAAGTGTACCTTATAATATCAGATTTTTATCAGTGTTTAATTCGCTGGGGTTTACTTATTCAAAATTTCTGGATCACACTATCGTTGACAATTCTGTGGCTCTACGTATGGGCGGAAATGAGTACAGAAGACAATTCTGTCTGACTAAGCTCACACTCTCAATTTACCTGTGGCTAAAAATATTTTAAAACACGCGAATTGACCGTAAAACTGGCTGCACACCGCCTTCTCTTTAAATAAAAGTGGTTTTATATCAAATCACACGTTTTCATGGATTTGCAGTCATTTGGCTCAGTCTGCAATTTTATTTAATGACTACCGTGTTCTTTGAAAAAAACATTTAATTGAATGACTAACGGACAACTCCTCAAGTCGTTGACTGCGTTCAACTTGACAGAACGTCGTTTGGTGGAGTTATTAAGTGTGATCCCATTTATTGACATCACTAACGTTGAACGTTGTAACATCTCTTGCATGTAACATCGAAAGAAATCGCTGTCAGCTCCGCTCGACGCTACTCGCTCCGTCTGTGTCTTCAGCCGTAGTCCCCTGTTACTGTAATTCCGATTTGTTACGTGCTAAGTACCGATGAGATGTTTACACAGGTCGCCGCTGTTTACATAATTTTTTTACTGAAAAATGTTATTTATTTTTGCGTAGATTTTGAAATTGTGTGGTAAGATGTAGGCTTTAAATGTACTTTAAATATTAGTTTTAGAAAGTGCTAGAAGACCCTGTGAATTCCGTATCACTTGACTCCTAAATAAAACATTTCCGAAGATTTCAAGACTAAAATTACCCAAATTGAATCCTTGAGTTTCAGCTAACAACATTTTTAATTTATTCATCGCTTTTTATCTGGGGGCACGGGAGTTCCCCCGCCAAGATGAGCCAAGCGAAGCGCGCAAGGGCACTACCTAAATTTTCTCGAAACGTTTCGTCGTATTTTTTAACCCTCGTAATTTTGGTTTGAATAATGCCAGATAGTTGAAATTTTTAAGATATAGTGACATGGGTAAAGTTATTAAATGCGCAAATTTTGAATATCGTAGCTATTATACTTTAGATTTTATAGGTGTCCAAAAACCCACAATTTGGTCACTGACTCACCGATCATCAAAACTGTTAGGGTACTTCCTGAAGTCTTAGAAAGCTGAAATTTGGTATGTAACTTGATATTAGTATTAAAACAACAAAAAAGTTATCAAACCCAACTTAACCTATATCCGTACCATTATAGAGCAAAATTAGGCAAAAATTTGTGTTTTTTGTATGGTTTTAATTTTTTATTTTATGTTAATATTATTATAAAATATTAAAGTAGACATATAACTAAGGACTTTGAGAAAAATTCAAGTACTTACCTGTTGCCATTATTGATATAGAGCAAAAAAGGCCAAAAAATCACGTTTGTTGATTTGTTTTATTGCCACTGATTTTAAATAATGTGTAGAGTTTTTAGATTCTCCTCGTGCGGCGGACACATTATATTATTATCAAATATTTTGCCGCGCTTTAGTGTAAAATTAAGGTTTTTAGATTTAGGGCTGAGTATGTAAGGTTAGAGACTTGGCTCTACATGAGATCTCACTACTTTTTGACACGATGAACTATAATATTATTATGTTCTCATCTTGGCAACATTTTTACATGAAAATGTTTTTGGTGGGATTTAATTGTCCGGATATGTACCTAAATATGTACCTGGAGACTTACATAGCAGAAAAGCCATTGTTTTATTCCTATTGTTTTATATTATCATGAAATATTCCTATTATTCCGTCTTTAATAATTTACTTACTTTAGTGTAACTAAACAAAGTATAATAATACTTCAGCGTGTGTACAGTGTATGACTGTGTCCCCTATAATATTTAGGTAGAATATACATAGAGTTCACTGCAAAAGAAGCAGCGCTGAAAGATCTTTTTTTTTGGTGATTTGTATGGGCAAGCGAGGAGCGCCCCAATCTTCAGCATCATGTATTTGCCCATATAAAATATTACTTACTATAAAAAATTACTCTTTCAGCGCTACTTGTACAGTAAACTCTATACACACCGAGTATAACATAGTTTTTAACCGACTTCCAAAAAGGAGGAGGTTATATGTTCGGCTGTGGAGATTTTTTTGTTGATGTTGATGTATGTATATTGGGCAACTTTACGTTGCCCACGTTAATCCACGCGAGTGGATGTTTGCCAAACGTACTCAATACGGTTAATCAAAGCGATTATCCCTCAATTAAAATGTTGCGTTTATCTCAACATAATACTCCCATGTGAAATACAGTAGGTGTGGCCGACCCGACGAGGCCGACGCCACCGTTACTGATGTGCGACTTTCAATTACTTAATCCCGTAAGGCCACATACACACGTAGCGTTTTTGTTTCTCTCGTTAGGACATACCTACATAGAGACGCGTTTAATTTTATCTCGTAAGTCGCAAGACTTTAAGCATAATCAATAATCATCAAGACTTTTTGGTGTAAATAATATATATTTACACGGCCTATTCCGGTAAGTGAACCATTCCTCCAACCAGGCTCTAGATCTACTCCTGGATTGGGCTTCAAAGACTTCATTGACCATTGCATCGCAGGAGCGATTACCCCTTAAATTTAACGTAGTATACGCCAATTAACAAACACGTAAATCTGCGTAACGCATTTGATAGTTTTTACTTTAGTTGGTAAAACTTAACCGCGTGATCTGTGCACGGCCTTACGACAGATGACCTCTAATTAATTTAGAAGATTATTGTGATTTCTATCTCTTCATTAAGATGGACACATCATCTGAAACGTTTTACATAACATTAATTGATTTAGGGTCAATTCAGACCGCAACGCGATTTGTTGATAGGTACCTACACCTACTAATTTGAAATTCAGAAATCTGCTCTAATAGAGTTCTTAGTTCTAAGAGAGTATTTAGTTCTCCTTTCGGCACGCCAGGCAGTGCCGTGGCGCGACAGATACAAAATGGCCGCGTTTTCTTCGGACGAAGACGAAATTTTTACGAGTTTCGTATGGGTCTCACGACTCGGTCGTGTAGATTCGTAGGTAGCTGTCGCCCCGCGACCTGCGACCGGTTGCCGGTCGCGGTCTCTGGTCGTGGTCTCTTGTCGCGGTCGTCTTGGTTCGAATATCTTCAAACGTCCTCTTCGGAATGTGAAGTGTCGCGTCGAGTCGTGTCGTGTCGCGTCGAGTCGTGTCGTGTCGTGTCGTGTCGCGTCGAGTCGAGTCGTGTCGTGTCGCGTATTGCATTCCTCCTGCCTATAAACAAAAAATGTTCATGATCATGATGAGTAGTCAGTAGTTATCTGTTTGTTTAGTTGTTTACGTCGAACGAAGGTGAGCAAAGTGTTGGCTGTCACATTAATTATTGCACAACTGATAGAGCAATGCGGAACACCCTGTATGCTACCTGGACGACTGATGATAATATTAGTTTATTTATTATTTCATATTTGAGTTATACAGTAAATATTGAATTACTATAAAACTAAGCAGCTCAAATTCTATAAATGTTATGTAAACAATTTACTTATAATAATATTTAACTGGCTGTAATAAACTGAGATTAACACAAAACACGAGGCAAAATACAAAAATAATAAGCAACTAGCAAGGCATATTCAAATATTATGCGTTAGGTATAGCATTGATAGTAGAATTTGTTTGCTTTCTACTAGTTTCCTTTATGACCTAAGTGAGATGAGTACGAACTTATTGTTACTGGAAGATAGAGATCCATTTACCTAAACAGTTTATTACCTACTTAATTGTTTTATTATTGTCACTTAGGGCCTGTTTCACCACTTAATGATATGTGACGGATAGGCTATCCACAATTTAACTTGACAGATTCTCCATACTATCTGTCAAGTTAAGTTGTGGATAGCGCCTAAATATAAGCGTTTAAATTGTCCCCCATTTTTTTTCATGGGGAAACGCTTTACGCATTCCCGTCGGATTGGGGACATCGGTATGTGAGACTCCGCTGTAGTAGGATCTACCCGCTAAAACTCTATGGTGCTCCACCTGCAGAGTTGCGGGTACGAAAGAAAATACCAGCGATCTACATCTTACATATCCATCACCACGCGACCATGATATTAAATTAAGTATCTACCCTAATAACGTCTTTTGTTGTAGCTGGCCTCGCTGAGCGGCGCGTGGTGCAGGAGCGGTGGGGGCGGCGGCATCATCCGTAATGACTTCGAGGGGCCACACCCCGATGGCTCGTACCGCTGGGCGCTACAGACAGGTCTGCCAGAAGGCGAAGTGTTCAATTTTTAGGTCTAAAACAACGGTATCAGACGTGACGGTATTGGTAGATCACGAGACAGCGTTGCCAGTTTTTTTTTGTACCAAGTCGGGATTTTGGAACTTTTTGAGTAAAAAAGCGGGATTCTTCAGTCAAAAGCGGGACAAAGTGAAAAAAGATAAAGTTTTTTAAATTTTTATCTTTTTATTTGCGTTAAAATAACGTTTACGTGACAATAGATGGCAAAAGTAGCCAAAGAAAATCCACCACTCTACCGCCCACACTCTTATCTTCATTACGCACCTTTCTTTCTCAGCACGCTGCACGTACGTTCGGGCTTTCCCCGAAAAGCGGGACTGAGCCTGTCCCGCGCGGGACATTTAATTTTGATGAAAAAATCGGGACGACCCGCCAAAATCGCGCCAAAGTCGCGTTATTATAGCCATTGTAAGTCATTGGTTGTACAGTGGTTGTACACATGCACCGACTCCCTCCCCTCTCCAGTTTTGCCGAGCGATCTAAAAGTTTTGCTTAGCCCAGGGCTTCCCAAACTCATTTGTACCATTTTGTACTGTGACGCCCTTGGGACCTTGGGACCATTTCTTTACGGCGTCCCTCAACCCAGCCCCCAAAAATACTTTCTAATTTTTAACCAGCCTACATAGGTTATCATATAAACACAATTTGGATATTTATGAAAGATATTAAAGCCAGCAAGGCTGGCTAATGTGAGGGCTGCGCTTGCTTTTCTGAGCATAGCTTCTGAAACCGGGGATTTAGACTGCCCGGGAACCCCGGGATGTATGATTGACATAATACGCGCGGCGCTCACTCGATTTGGTTGTGTTGACATGTGGGGGGGGGGGCAGGGCAAGCCGGGGTCTGTGCCCCGGGCGGCAAATTCTATACTCCTACATAATATTGATAGCTGAAATTATATGGATAATAAAGGTGAAAACAAATATAAGTAGGTAGGGGCGGCATGGGCGTATATAAGGGGGGGGGGGGGGGTTCTTGGGGGTCCGGACTCCCCACTTTACTATCCATCTTACTTGTCCAATAGACAATATCGACAATATAATATTATTGTCATCGATTGTCATCGGTGAGGTACATATAGGCAGAGTAGGTATTTACGCTGCTGCAGAACCCTTCATGGGCGAGTCCAACTCGCACTTGGCCGCTTTTTTACGTTAGGGACCCCCCCCCCCCCCCGCTTATCAAAGCTATATTTACGCCTTGGGGGGTGGCATTTTTCAGTTTTTGCCCCGCCTGAAAAAAATTGAAGATCCGGGGCTGCTAATAAGTTACTTACGAGTGAATAGCGACAATGAAACCTCATTGTATTTCAGATGAGGGCATATTCCACGAGCAGCGCGGCAGCTTCCCGCCCAACGCGGAGCACGAGCCCAGCCTGGTGGTGGAGGGGCAGTATCAGTACACTGCGCCTGACGGACAGGTCAGAGCCTTGCTACTTGCATTCAATAGTTTGAACGGCAAACCCATATTATATTATACAGGGTGTAACAAAAATAAGTGATAATACTTTAGGGTGTGTACGTGTTCCTTGTAGAGAGTTCACTGTGAAAGTAGCAGCGCTGAAAGACAAAAATTTTTTTTCACTTTTGTATGGGGAAACTCGTGACGCTCGGGCGGTTTTGTTACACCTTGTATAGGTATTATTAGTAGGTAATAGGTATATTTGGTACGTTGCGCAAATAGATATTATCACGAGGGCACTGTAAATTAATGCAGGATAAAAACTATATAATATATAGCTTTTATCCTGACAATCCCAACTTTAGACAATCTAAAGTCCAGGGAAAGGACATATTAGGTATGTCCTTTCCCTGGACTTGAAACAGCTGCACAACAAACCATCGCAAATCTGTGTACTTAATGTAGATTTCAGTCCATAGTTTAGCGGCTGCATAATAGATATCCTCGTTACCTAAACGTTCGGTTTCCGGAAATTACAAAAACGACTTTGGCAGCCGTCTTGTTGAAAAACCTGCTGTCCAGTCCGGTTGTGTCCACTGGCCCCAGTTAAATAACCAATCATTTCCAAATCCCAGTTCCTTACTAGGTACCTGTATTTTTTCTATGCATATTTCCAGGTTTTTCACTGAATGTTTCCAACTCCAATTGTGTCAGTTACTAATCTACGACTCTACAGTCTACAATATGCTCCCGAATGCGTTCCACTTCCTTATCCAAATGGTGAAAAACCTTTGATCTCTTGGTCCCAGGTGTTAATCCAGGTGAATTTCCAGGTGATAAACGTGCTGTACACGGCTGACGAGTACGGCTTCCACCCCACTGGCGCGCACCTGCCCACGCCGCCTCCCATCCCGCCCGCCATACAGCGCTCGCTCGACTACATCGCTCGAGTGAACCAGAACCAGCTGTAGATTTATGAGGGATGGCCAAGATGGGGATTCAACGGAGTGACGACACTTCAGGCGGTGTCGAAAGTCGACTATATGCTATCGAACGCTTTAGGTGCGCGTCTACTGGATCGGAGTCGGAGCGTACGCAGCGGACGGATTTGTTGCTTTGTATTGATTTCTATGGTACAGCGTGCACTGGATCGGCATCTCTGCACCTGACAAATCATAAATTTCCGTCCGTTCCGTTCCGACCCGGTGCAGTTTCATAAATTTTGATCGCCGATTCTATAAAGAGGCGATAAAGAAAACGTGTAAGCCAAGCCTTGGGGGCAATTTCCAAAGTACTGGGCTCAAACAATTTCAAGCTAAGAATATTTGGCAGTAACGTGTCCGGTGTCACGTCGCTTTGTTGCGGTTTAAACAGGGTGTTTAATATTCTATTTGCCACCAGGTGCCGCTATGTAGCCCTAGGGTTTATCGTGTCATATGTCACGATTAAATAGCTGTCATGTGTCACGATAATATGTCTATTTGACACGGTAGACTCTTACATATCGGCATCTGCCGGGCTAGCACGGCCACCAGTAGAAATGCGAAAGTATAGACAAACTGTGGAGATAAATTTAAGGTGAAGTTCCGATCTTTTTTCGTTCCGAAAAATTCAATTAAAATACCACTTTATGACAGACTGTAATCCTAAAAATTCAAATAATATCCTACTTTATGACATATATTATAGTCTGTCATAAAGTGGCATTTTAATTGAATTTTTGTGGGTCGCGATTAGCCGCGGTAAAGATCGGAATTACGGGCCTTAAGTTTATGTCCACAGTATGTCCATACTTTCGCATTTCTACTGGTGGCCGTGCTAGCCCGGCTGGTGGCAAACAAACACCCTGGCCTTATTTACCCCAGTGCGTTTAGAAACCCCATCTTGCCACATATTATGTTGTACAGATAGAAATTAAATACCTTAAGTGAAATAGTTTGTTTTATTTTTTAAAGTAAATTCTTACAACATTTATCATAGAATTTATGAGTTTAGCCTCTTGAAATTTAGCTTTGTGATTTAAATTTTTGAACACGATACAATTTGGTATTAAAATAAAATACCTACAAAGATAATACAAAGGTAAAATTAATCATAAGTTTAAAAAATATTTACAAAACACAACAATAATAATAACCATCGTAAGTTCATGACTAATAAAAGATGTTTGGTCCTTGTCACGTTAGAAAAGTGGTTTAACATGACTTGTGAATCATTTTATTAGTAAGTTACTGTTATGCTAAGTACTCACATACGGTTATGCTCGATAGTTTTACTACAAATCGAGCAATAACCACCGTGTGGACCGCAAAACTGACAGCTCGAAGGCTCGCTTCGAGCCGGCTCGATGGAATTAAATATGTCAAATATGTCATTTCCTTCGATTCGGAGTAAAACTATCGAGCAAAACCGTATGTGAGCACTTAGCATTACACTCATATAGCTATAATATAATTACGAGCTCTAACTTGACTGATGCACTACCGGCAACCGGCATGTATAGATGGTATCAGAGAAGTTAACTCATATGCAGATGGTGGACCGACGTAATATTATTATGATAATATATTAGGTACCGCAATGTTTTCACGCTAGACGGTAGCACCAGCACATACAGTAAACAATAAGTTTTTTTTTACTGAAATAAGGGGGCAAGCTAGCAAACGTTTCACCTGATGGAAAACTACCTCCGCCGCCCATGGACACTCGCAGCATCAGAAGAGCTGCAGGAGCGTTGCCGGCCTTTTAAGAGGGAATAGGGTAATAGGGGAGGGGAGGGTAGGGAAGGGAAGGGAATCGCCTTCCCTACCCCCCGTAGGGAAGGCGATAGGGTAGGGGATTGGGCCTCCGGTAAACTCACTCACTCGACGAAACACGGCGCAAGCGCTGTTTCACGCCGGTTTTCTGTGAGAACTTGGTATTTCTCCGGTCGAGCAGGCCCATTCGTGCCAAAGCATGTCTCTTCCACGTGTAAATGTATCCCATATATAAAGTTTATTTGACCTATGACAACGTTTCTGTCAATATTCTGATATGACGTGTAGCTGTATGTATTAGTAGCGCCTAGCGCCCTCTGTTCCGACGTTCGCGTAACATTCCCGTAACGCGAACGTCGTATCGACATAACACGACCAAATGATGTATGTCCGCCATCTACCTATGAATCAATTGATTTCATAACACATATTTTGTAAAATATTATAATATTTACTTGCACATAACAAGTGAGTTAAAATACTAAACAATATAAACTCTCTTTGGAGTATATATAAAATATGTTAAAAGTATAAAAAATCTGCAATATCACAATGCTTATCCTATTGCATGTAAATTTACAAAATGGCACATAATGTTTGTTCATAGTTTATGTTGAAAATAATATTATACACTGATTTTTAATCTCAGTCATTAAAATTATAGAAAATGATCATCTCTCGTCTTAACGCCTATATTACACCTTATTTTTTCAGGGCTCGGCACTCGGCAGTTTTGTAAGGTGAGGCTTCTAGCAGGATACATATTTAGGGTCCCTGGATATACCTACTATAACAGTATGGTGTAATACTAGTTTTCATTATTGACGTTGAGAGATTAAAAGGCAGTATGTAGAGGAAAAAATCTGCAAATCCACCCTTATGTCTAAATTAATCATAATTTAATGTGCATCTTCCCCTGCTGATAGATATTTGAATAATCATCATTTGAATGATAGAGATTATAATAAGTATATTTAAATAATCATCATTTTAATGATAGAGATTATAAATCAGTAAATGGTAACAATTATAAAGCTTTAAATGACTGTACTACTGTATATCAGTACATTATGTCATTAAAATACTGACACACAATATATTATCGCTAGCAACTCTAAAAAATAATATTTAAAGACATTAAAAATTTATTTACACAAATATGTGTAATAATATAAAATACGTACGGTATATAACAAATTAAAATCAAGTGTAACTGACGCGCTCAGAGACGAATATTAATTATTGAACTGTTATTAATTGAAATTTTGTCATAAGCCTCACACGTTATCTGTCAAACTCTTCATTTAATTATTATTATTTATCTCTGAGTGCGGCAGCAAGCAACGACAATCTAAAATTTCAGCCTTATTTTTTAATATTTTGGTGACCCGTGACACTAAAAACAATACTTCGATCGCAAACGTTTGCAGTAGTTAGGGCCTTATTTATCACACTAGCGATTAGCGAGCGATTTGAAAGCGACGCGACTGCGCAGCGCACACGCCGCGATGACGACGCGATTGCGCGGCGTGCACGCAGCTTGCCTTTCGCGTTTTGGACACTCAGTAGCAAAATGGATTCTAGCGTCACTCCCTAGACGAGTCTACTATATACAATGTGTCCCGACACCGGTATCCGATCCTTTAATGTCATGATCTATGGCATATTTTATCGACAAATTGGCTCTAAAATTTTTTCTCTCTCTCACGGTTGTAAAATGGCAGCCATTTTAATTTTTCTCGGGCTTTCACACTAATCTGACCAGTACTTCAATTGTTAATATCCTATGAAGATAAAAAAGGTCTCATTTGATAGCTAAATTTGTGGACTACGCTTACATAGGCAATATGTTAAACATAGAAAGACCCAAGTTTAAGAAAAAAAAAAGTGTATTTTTTATTAATGGCTTTTTGTGGAAAATCTAGCAGATTAAACTGGTTCTTTTTTATTTTAAATTGATAGAGGAAGTTTTCATCTTCTAAAATTCTTTTACTTCAATGCTCTAAGTCAGATAGTTTAGAAATTATAACGATTTTCTTATAATGAGATGGTCAGATTAGTATGAAGCCAGAGAAAAAATTTTTTTTTCAAAAGTTGGAGAAAAAAAATTTGAACTCATGATGTATGGCTTTTATATTTTTGACAAAATATTGGCTTTCAATTATTTTCTTAAACTTGGGTTTTTCTATGTTTAATTCCACGAAATTTATAACATATTGCCTGTGTAAGCGTATTCCATAAATGTAGCTATCAAATGAGCCCTTTTTTATCTTCATAGGATATTTACAAGAGCAGTTCTGGTCAGATTAGTGTGAATGCCCGAGAAAAACTTAAATGGCTGCCATTTTACAACCTTGAGAGAGAAAAAAAATTTGAGGGCCAATTTGTCGATAAAATATGCCATAGATCACGACATTAAAGGATCGGACACCGGTTTCGGGACACATTGTATAATAATGATCTGTGTAGACGAGTGTACAAAATGGCGTCCACGCCACGCCGCGATGACGCTGCGCTGTCGCGACGTGCACGACGCGCAATCGCGTCGCCTTCAAATCGCTCGCTTATCGCCAGTGTGATAAGGCACTTAGTCATTCTACCGTGCGAACGTCGTCAAAAGATTGAATACAATATTTATTTTCTTATTGTCTAGACTACATCAAAGTATTAATATTACCTATATTGTAGTCGAATCGAGATAACGCAGATACCCTCTTATTTTCTTTAGTATGGAGGGGGAGGGTAGTATTTAAAACTCTTTACCTTTATTACCTGTACCCGGTAATAGGCTGTGCCTAAGTCTAGGTTACCTGGCGGACTTGTCGTCAATGGGCACGACGGTGGGTCTGTAGACCACCACGCTGTGGTCTTCTGGCTGGTTCAGCATCTTCTTAGCTTCCGGCGATGACGCTTCTTTCTGGGTTTTATCTGGAAAATCAACCATACACTTTAATAAGTCAATTTCACGTTTGATAGATAGATAAACACTTTATTGCTCACATATAAATGGGTATACAAACAGACTTAAAATACTTAAAAACTAAGACATTAATGTGGGCAAGGGCGGCCTTATCGCTATAAGTGATCTCTACCAGGCAACCCCGCAAGGCAGGAGAGTTCACAAATAAATAGATAGCGGGGTAATTATAAGTCAAAATGGTCTACATAAAATTTGATGTTTGATGTGGCCATGTATCTGTTAACGTTTTTACGTTTGGCCTTTTGCTCAATACACAAATTTGTCTTTTCTTTGGAAAAAAGGCCGCAAAATAAGTGCTGCCAATTTTTTCAAAATGGCGGTGACACACAGTGTTTTAAGCGTGTCCTGACAAATGGCAATGTAAGTGTGCGTGTTTCTTTCTCTCTCTTCCTATATCTTCGTGCATGCGTGCGCTAACAGTTTATACTTGCGTGCGTGTGTGTGTGTATTTTTCTGTCTCTCTCTCTTCCTATCTCCATGTGCGCGCACGTGTTTTTCTTTCGTGCGTGTATATCTCACCGGTGTTGCACGTAACCACAGCGAAGAGCAGCGCGTACGCGGCGAACGCCCGGAACGCGCGCCGCCAACCAATCACAACGACGTTTGTGTTTGTATGTGCGTGCTGACGTACGTCCGTGTGTGCGAGTTAGCGAATACGTCTATGTGTGTATATATCTCACCGGTGTTACGCGTAACAGCGGCAAAGAGCAGCGCGTGCGCGGCGGCGGCGATGATGGCGAGCACGGCGAACGCCCGAAACGCGCGCCGCCCACCGATCAGCCCATACACCTGACCGCCCACTATAGAGCCCAGCGCGAAACCTGCGACATTTAACTTACTATCAGACATAATGATGCATATTCAGATAGCTGATCAACGTCACTTAGAAGGGTTACTTCAAGTAATTAGACAGTTGGCATCTCCACCCAATGATCCTCACCCAACCAATGATGTTTGCTGACACATAACTATTCTAACATTCATTGAGATAACCCGACGAAACAAAGTAGGACCGACATCTTCTAATGAATATTTCCAACAGTACATATCTATATATTAATACGTGAACCAAAAACTTTGTATCCCTTTTGAGGAAAAACGGGAAAACGTAGGTGAATGAAATTTTGCACAGTTATAGTTTACATGGTAAAGGAGTGCATCGAGCTGATATTATTTTGAAATTATGCTTTTATCATACATTTTTTTAACAAATAAAACATTACACACACTACAACACACACACTAGGAAAAATGACAGATTTTTGAGTGACAAGCCTATACATACGAATTATAGTCTTTTATTTATGGTTGAAGTCTGTTGACAACAAGGTGACAAATTGAAAATAGATTATAGTTTTTTTTTATTGAATCTTAGATACTATTAGATAGCTTACACCATAAAGTTAATATTACCTATTAATATTATTAACTTGATGGCTTACACGGCCCGTCTGAGATCAGCTGAGTCCCAGAGACAAGAGTTGAAAAAAATATGATAAAGTCAATATTTTTTTACAAAACATGAAGTCCTAATGTCGTTGAAACTAAGGTCGAATTTCGACCATTGGGCGATCTCTAGTTTAAATAATTCCTCCTCTAATTCTTCGTAAAGTTATTCTATTATTAGGTGAATGCGACTTAATCCCTTTAACAAAAATTCTACAAGCTACAGTACTTAATGAAGTACTGTAGATTGTAGGGTTGTTGTTAAAGGGATTAAGTCGCATTACCTCATTCAACACCCCCCTCCGCTTATAGTCCCTCACTCACCGACGCCGTCGTCCATGCCCGCGACGATGCCCTGCACGGTGGCGGAGTACCCCTCGGGCGCCACGTGCGCCGCGTATCCCACGATCGTGGAGTAGCACAGCGCGTACGTCGGGCCCTGCATCACGCCCTGCAACACCCACCGTCACGTGTCATCACAACGGCGTGAATAAGATGGCCGCCGCAACAAGATGGCCCCCTTAGCAGAATGTTGCAAAAATAACATTAACTGGTCGTGTTTACAAAATAGCGCATTTTCCAAAAATTGAATAGAATAGATTTAAATGTGTGTATGTCAGGCAAATAGGCGAAAATATTTACATAACCATACAAGACGTTGATTATCAAATCAAAATCGTACACATGTTCATGCAAACAAGTTCAGCATGAAGAGTTAACACAGTTTTTTTCGCATTCACAATATTAGTATGTATAGCTCACCTCAATGAATACGAGATGCCAGGGATGCTGTATGAGCGAGATGAGCGCGAGCCGCACGCCGTAGCAGAACAGCGAGAACGTCATCGTCCACCCGTAGCCCCAACGGTTTATTATACGACCTGCAATTTTCTTTTAATCACCCGATTTTCTCCGGGCCGTAGTATCACCTGCACTAGTTATAGATTCCCAGATAGTACTGCTCGGCAAGCTACTGCCGAAAGATACGTAATTTATACATTTATACGTGGGAGAGCCATGCTTCGGCACGAATGGGCCGGCTCGACCGGAGAAATACCACGTTCTCACAGAAAACCGGCGTGAAACAGCGCTTGCGCTGTGTTTCGCCGAGTGAGTGAGTTAACTGGAGGCCCGATTCCCTTCCCTATCGTCCCCTATTCCCTTCCCTTCCAATCCCTACCCTCCCCTATTACCCTATTCCCTCTAAAAGGCCGGCAACGCACCTGCAGCTCTTCTGATGCTGCGAGTGTCCATGGGCGACGGAAGTTGCTTTCCATCAGGTGACCCATTTGCTCGTTTGCCCCCTTATTTCATAAAAAAAAAAACGTATCTTTCGGCAGCAATGCAACAGGCGTTTGACAGCAGACATTGTGCAGTCAGGTAAAATTTCGTATAGAAAATTTCTGACAGACAGCAGATGATGTTTTTTTGGCGATAATCTTCATAGTTTTGCTCTGTGAGTTCTGAGGTAAATATTATGATGCTTGTACACTTGTCACTTGTCTATATTATAAATATTTATAGTAATGTTGTACCTAGTTATTTATTTTTTCTGTCCTTTATTTTACTGTTGTAGTTTGTAGTCATAATTATTTATTGTTTATATCACTGCAATGTTATGTTATCAAGTCACTCTTTGGCCCCTGCAGCATACCAGTGCAGCGGGCTTGCTCGCTGCGTATAGCTGCTGGGGCCAATTTTGACATCACATAACATATACCTAGTTATATTTTTATTTATTTTCTGTATTGTATATGTTGTGTGCTGAGAAAATAAACGAATTCTATTCTATGTACTTAGAATATATTCTGTCGATTCCGGTTGCGTTGCTGTCGTAATATTAGTAGTCACCCTGCCGGAATACATTTTACAGCTGTCTTACGTTATTGTACAGGACTACAGGATCCTAAAGTTATATTATGTTGCGAAGATAATTTCGATTTCATTTCCTTTGCCAATTCTTACCTTACGACTAAATATCGGTAACTTCACTACGACTGTCAATTGTAATCTGCCAAGCATATCTTCTTCGGACGCATGATAATAATAATACTCCCCACACCGGTTTCGGTGACGGTGGCCGGTTTCATTGAAACCAGGCCAGCTACGCAGGAGTAATTTTATAGTGCCCAAGTGTGTGCGCAGTACACAAGAGCACTCTCTATTCCTATCACTCTCATAACCCAGTGGGACGGAAAACCGACAAGACTGGCGAGAGATCAGGCGGAGGACCGACTTTTTACATGCCCATCCGACGCATGGATCATCTTACTTGTCAGACAATCAGGTGATCAGCCTGCATCGTCCTAACCAAACTTGGAAATAACATGTTTCCAACGCGGGATTCGAACCCACGACCTCCGGAGTCGGACGCATGAACAATAGTTTTAAAGTACCATCGAAGAAGCTGATTTATAGGCAGTCGGCAAACGGGTCACCTGATGGAAAGCAACTTCCGTCGCCCATGGACACTCGCAGCATCAGAAGAGCTGCAGGTGCGTTGCCGGCCTTTTAAGAGGGAATAAGGTAATAGGGGAAGGTAGAGATGGAAAGGGAACGGAATAAGGGAGGGTAGGGGAGGGAATAGCGTAGGGGATTGGACCTCCGTAAACTCACTCACTCGGCGAAACAGCGCAAGCGCTGTTTCACGCCGGTTTTCTGTGAGAACGTGGTATTTCTCCGGTCGAGCCGGCCCATTCGTGCCGAAGCATAGCTCTCCCACGTCAAAAATGTATATTTTGTTTTGTAATGTAAATCGTCATCTGTCGGCTAGGTTTGACTAAAGGTAGCCTTTCGAAGCGAGCGTCTATAGCGTCAGTGATGTGTGTGCAAGTTTCTTGCGCCGGTTCCTCTTGCCGGGATAGTTCCCGAACCGGTGGTAGGCACCGTAGGCGTACTATCAACATTCTGAAAACATTTTCTTAAAATCTACTCAGAAATAAAACAATTTTTATTTTTTATTTTATTAGTGACGCCCGAATGAAAATTGTATGGTTTGGAGTCGAGCACAGCGACATTAACGCGTCTGTGACGTCACTTACCTACGCCAAATCATACATTTTTTACAGTCGAGGCATCACTGACGTTATTTAGTTTAGTTTAACGCGACCAAAACAGTTAGGTCCGCCATCTGCCCATGAATCAATTTCCTGGATGGCACATACCAGAGAAGAAGAAGAAGAGCAGTTCGCCGACGAAGCTCTGTGCGGCGACCACTACGCCCTCTATTAGCTTGATCTTGGCGCGCGACCCCGTCACCTCCGCCAGCTCCTCCAGGAACCTGAGCAGTATACATCAGCCATTCAGATTTCAGACTTATATTACTTCTCGAATTGAAAAGTTCCCCTGCCCAGGTCAAGAGATTCGAGGGGACGGGAAGGTTCAGCTCCTCCCTACGTCGTGTTCCATATTGCCAAATTACAAGAAAAAACAAAAAAAAAACCAGGGGCGCGTAGCTACGGCCATATTTGCCGTATCAACTATAGAAGGCTCCCAAAGTGCGTAACGAAAAACTATTTAAAACTTCCCATTTCTTTTTATTTCACAAATGACTATAGTCAATCAAATAGGTTTCCTTGATATTATAATAAATTAATTTCTTTTGTGCATTTTTTAGGAAATCTTTAACTAATACGACGTAATTTTCCGAGGGTTCTGCCACTCACCAGAACATGTAGTAGATGATGAAGCTGTCGAAGGTGCCGGCGACCACCGCGAACGTGATGAAGACCAGCACGCGCGGCAGTCGCAGCACCTCGCGCAGCGCCCGCCCCGAGTCCGCCGGGCTGGACAGGGACGGCAGCTGGACAAAAATAGATGTAGTCAGCTTTGTCTTTAAACTAGTGATGGGCAAGGCCAAGACTCGAGCAGTCTTAGTATCTCGGTCTTGCTTATACAGGGTGTAACAAAAATAAGTGATAATACTTTCACGTACACATGATTTTTGACTGAAAGACCAAAATTTTTTTTCACTTTTGTATAGGGAAACTCGTGACGCTCGGGCCCTTGCCCATACAAAAATGAAAAGAAATGTTCGTCTTTCAGCGCTGCTACTTTCACAGTGAACTCTCTACAAGTAACACGTACACACCCTTAAGTATTATCACTTATTTTTATTACACATTGTATAATCTTGTGTCTTTAAATGCGGTGTATTGTTAGCGGTAGTATCGATGTGAGCTGGAGAAAGACGGCAGCTGAACAGTGAACAGATATTATAGGTATTTGCTGTCAGCTCTGGCTTTAAACACGACGTATTGTTCAGCGGCTGTAGCTATGATTGTAAGAGATATGGAAATAGAATTGGACATGGTGGGTATGCCTGCCTGAAATTAGGTACTCGTACCTGTCGAATTTTGAGCGAGATATCTACAGAAGAAGACTGCTCAAGTATTACGTAACTTGAAATATAACTTTTCAGTACTCTCCTCCGCCCGCTCCCCTATCTAATATCTTTAAACGAGCAATTCTTGTATATATATAAATATATAATTGGAATCTCGGAATCGGCTCCAACGAACGATTTTACTGGGGCGATAAATCGATCTAGCTAGGAATCATTTTTAGAAAATGTCATTCTATTTGTGTTTTATCGAATACCGAGCTAAGCTCGGTCAAATAATAATATCTATGGACGCTTCACACCACGTCAGTCTAGCCCCGTGCTAAGTACCTGAAGGACTTGTGTTACGGGTACCAGACAACGGATATATATATTTAATACTTTTTATACTATACATATATTTAAGATTTTTATAATATGATACACATAATATTTAATATACATCCATGACCCAGGAACTTTGAAAAACTTTTTGTTCCATCGGCGGGATTCTAACCCGCGACCTCCGGCTTGAGCTACCAACAGCCCACCAACTGCGCCACAGAGGTCGTCAGTCAAATAGCTAGTATATTATAATACTCCATAAGGGGATTAACCGAGACCCACCGTGAGAGCCCTGCAGCTGGCGACGTCGACGACGGTGGCGACGAGGGCGATGACGAATGCTGGCGTGAAGTCCTTGTACTCGGCGGGGGACACGGCGTCTACGAGCCAGCCGCCCAGCAGCGCCGTCACGCCGTACCCCGCCGTGCCCCACGCCCGCTGCCCACCGTACATAGAACCGCGATCCGGACCTGTAAGTGATGTGACACATTTTATTTGTTGTAAACACATGTGCTGATGCATCAGAGAAGTTGATTCATAGGCAGTTGTCAGACCAACGTCATTTGGCCGGTTCATCTCAAATCAATGTTTAGCCCGGACGCGCACTAGCAGCCAGGCCGCCGCAAAATTACTTAATGAATTTTTTTTTATGAAATAAGGGGGCAAACGAGCAAACGGGTCACCTGATGGAAAGCAACTTCCGTCGCTCATGGACACTCGCAGCATCAGAAGAGCTGCAAGTGCGTTGCCGGCCTTTTAAGAGGGAATAGGTTAATATAGTAAGGAAGGGAAGGGAATAGGGGAGGGAAGAGAGGGGAATAGGGGAGGGAAGAGAGGGGAATAGGGTAGGGGATTGGGCCTCCGGTAAACTCACTCACTCGACGAAACACAGCGCAAGTGCTGTTTCACGCCGGTTTTCTGTGAGAACGTGGTATTTCTCCGGTCGAGCCGGCCCATTCGTGCCGAAGCATGGCTCTCCCACGTATAAATATGTATGATTACTTTATACACTTAATACACTTTTATCATCCCCAAATAGTTCTCATGATTCTACGTATTTAATCATAAAATAAGATAACAGATATCCAGGATCAAAGCATTGCATTGTGCTTAATTTAATTTCTAAGAATACTGTATTAAAATATTCTAAGAGCCTGTCTCAATAGGGCAACAGTTTTAGGAACTTGACTTTTGTTTTTTTGCAGTGTACGTCTCAACATCTCAACGCCGAGTGTACTGCAACAAATCGTGCAGTACAATCGACGCGAGAATGGTTCTATATATACATTGTATGCGCCTCTAATCACTATTTATTCGTTAAGACGTAGGTATACTGCAAAAAACGTGAAAAGAACGTGCAGGATGAACTAAACCTAAGGGATCGTCCATTAATTGCGTGAGGCATTTTTGAGGATTTCTGATCCCCCCCCCTCTCCCCCCAAAGTGAGATTTGGAAAGTTTTAGCTTGTCCCCCTCCCCCCGTAGAACACTTCACGTAATTAATGGAAGCCCCCTAAGACTTGTCATAATATAAACTCACCGAGCATGTCGAAGCAGACGGCATCGCCGATGCAGTTGGCGACGTTGAACGCGACGGTGCCGACGCACATCAGCACCACGAACGCCCAGAACGTGGCCGTCATGTAGAAGTTGCCGTCCACACCCTCTATACTCTCCAACTTCTCCGCCAGGACAGGAACTTCTGACTTGATCTCGCGTTTGCTCCTATTGTTATTGATTTCGAAGCAGAGCAAATTGCAGTCGCTCTTCGGTACGCACGTCGCCTGTCCCTCTCTCGCGTCGTCGAATCCCATGTGTAAGAGCGAGCACGAGCTACTCGTGACATTCCTGTCCACGTACAGGGTGTTCACGAAGGTCGAGTTGGATAGATACACTTCGAACTTGTCATCCGTCGTGCAGTTCCAGTGGCAATTGTACTTGTCCAGCCGGTCGTCTGCGGGGAGCGGCCGGACGTAGACGGTGTCGTTGAGCTCGTAGACGGATTCGAGCAGGACGTCCGGCTCCGGCGAGTCCGGCATCGGCAGGAACCACAGGCCGCAGTACGAGCCCGACATCACTACGATCAGGAGCATGAACACCAGCTTTCGTTGCCGCTGAAAAGACATATTTTGTTGTTATTTGAGGTCATTGGCGGCCTTACCCATTGCGCGACCCCGGGCGGAAGGTCCTTGCGAGGCCCTGGGCGGCAGGTCTTTGCGAGGCCCTTAACTTATGAAAAAATACCTTGTGAGGCCCCTGCAAGAGCGAGGCCCCGGTCTCTAGTTAGTTTAGGATAACTCAGCGACTTATGAGACACCTCTTTATACTCTGCTCCGGCGCCCTGGGCGAGAATTCTTCGGCGCCCAGGATGCTGGTAATGCTAAAAAATCTGGCGCCCTTTTTGTTTGCCTCCTGTGCCCGTTTTTATCTGGTGCCCTGAGCGGTCGGCGAGCGTCGCAATACTACTGCTGGTGCATGCGCTGTCATACTTATACGTTCATGGACATAGGTAGGCTATCATTAAAGGCCGGCAACGCACCTGCAGCTCTTTTAATGTTGCAAATGTCCATGGGCGACGGTAGTTGTTTTCCATCAGGTGGTTTGCTCGTTTGCCACCTTATTTTATAAAAAAAAAATTCGTAAGTACCGGGAAGAAGTCGACGATGTATCCGAAGATGGGTTTGGCGGCGGCCCACAGCAGCGGCAGGACCGCCGTCACCAGCCCCATCGCCTGCGGGGACACGCCCAGCTGACGACCGTACACGTTCATCTGCGGCAGCAGCGGGCCCAGCGCTGGAATGACAAGCGATCATCTATAGTCCGCACTTAATAATATAAATTAGAAATTAATAATATAAATTATAAATCAGATTCTGGTAGACCTATACCTAACCTCTGTGTTGGTTAATAAGAAATATTATAAATGTGAAAGTGTGTCTGTCTGTTCCAAACCACTGCACCGAATTTGATGAAAATTTGTAGAAAGATTCTTTGAGTCCCCGGAAAGGACATAGGATACTTTTTATCCCGGAAACATGTATGCTTCCCGAGCAAAAGGCGAATTTTGACGCAACAGAGTTACGAACGCGGCGTCCCGCGTCATCTAGTAAGAAAAATATTATCAAGTCGGCTCACGAGCTGTGAACGTGTTATTAATTCTTATTGTTATCTGTGTATACTGTACTGTACAGTCCCGCTGTAAAGATAATAAATTTATAGCCGTATATTGTACCGGCAAATCCTTGATTCATTCTGTTTGTGTGTGCATGCAATTAATTCTTAATTACCAATTAGGTGTTCTATTCCATAAAGACAGTATGATTGCTTTTTAGTAAGTTTTCCTCAATTTCACCCGTACTAATGTCTAAACCAGCCTTTCCCAAAGTGGGCGATAACGCCCCCTTGTGGGCGCTTAAGGCCTAAAGGGGTGATGTGGACTCAGAAAAAATGGGGGCGTTGTGTAGAGGCTTCAATTTAAAGTAGGTGAAACAAAGGTGGTGCGAAAAATTATTTTCCTCAAAGTGAGCGGTAGACAAAATAAGTTTGAGAACCCCTGGTCTAAGCTGATTTGTTCTTTGAGTCCCAAGAAAAGCCGTAGAACAGTTTTAATCCCGAAAGTAAATTTATATACTAAAAATACGTTCCAAACTGCTAAGTTGAAAATCAAAGGAAGATCTATTTAACTGTCTCTGATCATGATATACTTAATAACATAATCTTTGCGGTTACAGATAATATGAGAGTTATTAACTTATCAAATAAAGCATTATATTTTTAAATAAACGTTATCACTTAGTACCATATTATTTGTTTGGGGAGATCTTTGCATTAGCTGGCTCTGATACCACAACGCAACGCCGACTCCATCTTCGTAGGGTAAAAAGAAAAAAATATTGTTTTAAAGAAGAAATTATGTTTTGTAGTGATAGTTTCTTCTTCTTCATTCGCTGGTGTCCGACCGAAGCTTCAGTTAATCAGTTTCACCCACCTTGGGCTACAAGTTACAACAAACATGTTCGGCCAAGCCTTGGCTTTCAAAATTCCACCGTAGCTTCGGTCGGACCCTTCCCGACCTCCTCGTTCTTACTTGTTAGCACAGGTTTATGAGCCGAAATGTATCGCTAATCGCTGCCTAGGATTGTTCGCACTGACAACAGTTTGATTGACGTGTAGGGTCTCTAAATTGGCACTTATATCAATTCGCAGGTCACACGAGACAGACGTGAGGCCGAGCTAGGTCAAAGGGTGAGACCACACTAGCGACGCCGCATTAAAACGACCCACCTTTCACGAGTTCTGTTACCACCTTTATATGCTTACGAAATCCAACTAATATTATAAACGCAAAAGTGTATCTTGCACGCCCAAACAGCTGAACCGATTTTGCTGCAATTTGGCATGGAGATATTTTGTTTTCAAAGTTCCTGGGTCATGGATGTGTATTAAATATGTGTATCATATAATAAAAATATTAAATATATTTCCGTTGTCTGGTACCCGTAACACAAGTCCTTCAGGTACTTACCACGGGGCCAGACTGACGTGGTGTGAAGCGTCCATAGATATTATTATTATTATTACTTTTTCGGCAATGGCGGTCACACTAAGCGCATCGGCTCCGTATTAAATAAAGTTTTAAAATAATAATATGACTTTAATCTGTGATCTCTGTGCAAGAACATGTAAAACCAGTGACGAGAACTATGTGAAATTGTTTTTTAAGAAAAATATCAACGGATTATAAAAATTATAAAAAGTGTAAAAAAACTATAATATCATCAATAATAAGTGATTAATAGGGCGATTCCGCTAGAGACGACCCTCAACACGAATTTTTAAAGTATAGCAATTGTTACATTTTTTCTAGATGTATAGTGTATACCTCGAACACAAAAAGTTTGTGAAACAGTGCCGTACCGCCCGTAGCACTCTTGACTCTTGAGTCTTGTGGCATGAGGCATCACCCGCATCGGGCAAACGCAGCCTGTTTCAGGCGGTTCAGTATGGAGATAGTTTACTGTATCGCACCTATATTGTGTCTATATAGTCTTAGGCAGATGACGCCATATTCACGTGTTCCATGATTTGCGTCGCATGTTTATGTCGTTAAACACTCAACAAGAATTAATGTTGAACAGCAATAAAATTTTACTGTTTTGTCTAAGAAAACTTAGATTTTTTGTTTATGCCGCCTTAGGCAAAGGCCACAAGGTGGCTAAATAAACTTAAGGCCGCTCTTGGTATATTAACCTAAGATTAAACGAATTTATGATGTTATAATTATAAATTAATACCCTATTCTCAAAACATTCGCGGGCCGATGTTACATAATAATTAAACGCAATTTTACTGTATATAAGTAAAAATATAAATTAAGGTAGATTTTAGGCATATCAAATCCATACTTCCATACTAATGGAAAGTATGTCTGCAGTCTATCTGTCTGTCTGTTGCCTCTTTACGCCCAACCAGCAAAACCGATTTTACTGGGTATAGAGTAACCATCTTGAGTCCCGGGAAAAGACATGTAGGATATTTTTTATCTCGGAAAATGCACGATTCCCGAGCGATAAACGAGTTTTGGTGCAACGCGACGGAATAATAATTTCAATCCTGACTAATTCTTAATTACTCAGTAAGAACAAAGTACTAAGCACCATATTTAAGTCTATTCATTTTAATTATTATTAAAATGACAACCTTGTTTCTGTGAGTTGTGTAGAAGATTGTGGTGTGTTATTTATAGCTGTAATTTAAATACATTACATTGTGTAGCACACATTGTATTTAACTATAGATACATATTATTTTCAAGCTATTTTGTAACATCTTTTTTATCATTAAACTTGGTGTTGTTCAATAATTTGTTTATTGCGCAGAAAGAAATATAATTTTATCATGTTAAAACTATTTACTAGTTGCGTCGTTCCTGTGACTAAAATCAGCCATGAGCCATTTAACCCATCGATTTTGGAAAAAGGGGACACAGTAGAATTTCTATTGTGTCTCGGTCACCGGTGACCATATGGGGCTTGATGAATGAAACAAGTAGAGGTACCTAACAGACAATACACTTTTCCATTTAAATAACATTAACATGGACAACTTGTCACATTACCCAAGACAATTCTTCTGGGGCCGGGGGTATAAAAATATAATATAATCCACAAATAAATGAAGACATGAGTGGATCGAGTGGGCAACTAGCATTAAGGGCCTGTTTCACCACTTCCTGATAAAGTGCCAGATAGGCTATCCACAACTTTTTTTGACAGATTCTCCATACTTCATCTGTCAAATTAAGTAGTGGATAGCCTATCCAGCATTTATCCGGAAGTGGTAAAACAGGCCCTTAACAACATAAAGCAATCACTAATTGTTTCCCTTAGAACAAACATTCTAATTTACCTAGACTTCATCATCTACATAAAATCTACGTATTTTTTTTTTATTTCAAATCATTTTTATGCAAAAAACTAGTTTTTAAATTGTTAGTTAGTAGTTACCCACTTCATCCACTCATGTCTTAGAAGTTAGAATATAACAGTAATAGTGTTTATCAGCTGATTTACAACATTACAATAGCGGAGATTAGCTAATTATGTAGCTTAGCAACACAACACAAAAGTGGCAACATCATAGTGTCATCCCTTTCAAATCAATCTAAGAAAAAAGGGATGACACTATGATGTTGCCACTTTTTAATTTCTTCACTGTTTTGACAGACTATACTGAAGATTCATCATCATCATCATCAATGCAGACTAACAACATCTAAATTGTCATTGTTTATTATAATCATTGTGAACCTAAAGAGAATGTTGCTTGAAACTTTGGTAAATATTAGTTTCAAGTTATCTGAATTATATAAAAATGTAGTTAGGTATCTTTGTCTATATAATATTTAAATGTATAATAAAATAGGTAATTTCTGCTCAATATTTTATTACAACTTAATTATATATTTGACAAGATGACGCCTGCAACTCCGTTGCGCCAAAACTAGTTTATCGCGCGAAAACCGTTCATTTTGCCGGGATATAGTATCCCATGAGTCCTTTACTCAAAGTATATCCATGCCAAATTTCAGCAAAATTGGTTCAGCGATTTGGGCGTGAAGAGGTAAGAGACAGACAGACGGACAGACAGACAGACACAATTTCGCATTTATAATTTAAAGTAAGTATGGATGTATTATTTATTTCTTAGGACTTTGTGTAGGTGTTTGAACTATGATTCAGTTCGCATATTATATCGTATGAGTATAAGTTTAATATCAAGGTCAATTCTCCAATGTCAATGACCTACGTAACAATCTAAACACAATTTAAATGATCACAAAAATACTCACCAGCGAAAAAGAAGAAAAAATGAATTTTTATGGGCAGAAGACCTTTGTCTATCTTCCACTTCATTTTGTCGTTTATTGACAAAACTTTTCAGTCACAGAAGAAAGTTTAAACTTATTTTACACTACAAATACGAGGTCAATCACCGAATAATGTTTACATCTGTGTAAACTAAACCGACTACTTTTACCGACACTACCGCACTGGACGCGTTCGTGAAAGTGAATGTATGCGCACGAAGCATAAGTGAAATGATCGAGATTAGATGTTAAGTGATCCTTTTGTTTTCATTTCGGTTTAAACACAACTCTGAACTCTCAGCTAACCGTTATCTGATAAGAACGACAACAAACCACAACAAATGAAAATCGTAGAGCAAATGACAGCTGAGTCTGACATTTCTGAGTTCTGACGGCTGTGGCTAGACAGTTGACGTCATTTTTTTTTAAAGTATGCATAGCCAAATAGGCAGCCAACCTTTTCTTTTAAATAATATTGCTATCCGTTTCACCGGCATGCAGAGCTGCCGACTAGCACATCAGGACCACTAAAGTAGAGGCTGGCACACTGGAAAAGACAATATGACAGACAAAGACACCAGAACTTGAATAGTTGTAATATGCAGTCAATATTTTTAATAGTACACTGTACAAGGGATTCTATAAAATTCATTGAAACGGACACCATTTTCACATTAAAGTTTAAAATCTATACTATTTGTTCCTAGTTCCTACTTGGTTCCTTCTCAAACATAATATTATGATTTGATGACACAAACCCATTTTTTATTTTTCTGAAAAAATATTTAACTAATGGTTACTGGACTGGGAATTCCGACATCCGATATTCAAAATTAGAATCTACAAGAATCTGATTATAGCTATAAAATATAAACAAATAAATATATAAAATATATTCACTTTATCGTTTGCTTTTAAATAACAATAAATTAGATATTATGTATTAAGAAAATGGAGAAAAAATATGAAGGTTGTATCACTTGCCAATGTACTGAAAATTTATTCAACCTATTTGCTGTAACTTGTGACGAATATTATGGAACTTATGCACAAGCTATTGAAACCTGCTTTGATTTAAAGGTAAACTTTTAAAAACAAAGTTTGATTGTGCCATTATAGCTGTAACTAATCTAATTAAATTATTGTTAAACCTCATTTAAAATCTAGTACAACAATATAAACACTTCTTTTCTTCTCGATTTTATAATTACTATCCTTTCTATGTAGGTAATCTCGTCTTACTTCAATATTAAGTAGACGAAGGTCTTCAAAGACGAGAGAATTATACTAGGACAAAATATTATGCTAGATGGGTGTGTGCATACTGCATTGGGATTTGGACAGAGTGTCCCAAATCCCAATGCAGTACCTATGCCACTTGAATCAAAGATATCCATACTAATATTATAAATGCGAAAGTGTGTCCGTCTGTCTGTCTTCACGCTGAACCGATTTTGCCGAAATTTGGGATGGAGATATTATTTTGAGTTCCGAGAATGGACAATAGGATAGTTTTTATTCGGAAAAAAATGTACGGTTCCCGCGCGATAAATGAATTTTGACGCGACGGAGTTGCGGGCGACATCTAGTAATTATTTTCACGCGACGGAGTTGCGGGCGACCTCTAGTAACTATTTTGACGCGACGGAGTTGCGGGCGACATCTAGTAACTATTTTGACGCGACCGAGTTGCGGGCGACATCTAGTAACTAAAATATATTTAAGGTAACCAGCGATTTCAAGTATATTTGCAAGTCGTGTATAGCTACACTGGAAGATGCTACTAAATTCAAGAACAAGACTAAAAGAAATCTTGATGCTCAAAAAACTACTAAAGGTATCGATATCATAAGATTACTTACTAATATTACAAATGCGAAAGTGTGTATGTCTGTTACATGTTGGCGCCCAAACCGCTTAACCGATTTTTCAGTTTGGTGTAGATATACTTTGATTCCCGGGAAGGGACGTATATCCTATTTCACATAGGAATTAGGATACTTTTCATCTCGGAAAAATGTACGATTACCGCGCGAATCGCGATAAACAATATCGGCGCCGCAAGCGAGCAGCGATAATTCTATAAACAATAATTTTCTACGTGGTCCGCGACCGGACTACATTTACATTTAGGTAATCAGTGTTTAGCAAAGTGCTTTAGGATAGAATAGGATACTGGATACTACTTTAGTTGAAACGTGCTACTTGGCACTTGCTTTAGTATTTCAAGTTGTATAGTGCTAGTGTTTTCACAATACTCTCCTAAACACTAAAATAGGTAGTGTAAAATGGGCCTAAATAGTGTATAGTTGATAATATAAATATATCTAATCGAAAGTCATACATTATTTTTATTGAACACATATATTTCAGCAGATCATGTGGAATATTTAGATGAAGCAATTCTGACGGAGGACGAGTGCGAAGGGTGGCAAACGTTGCTGCTGGAAGTGCGCAAGGAGGAAGGTAGGTACTTCGACACATTTATTGGTAGTGGCGTAGAGTAATAGGGGCAAGCCGCAAGAGGTCGAGTCTGCGCCCTGCGGCGCCCATACAGTCGGCATGGCCGCGGCCGGCCGACCGCGACTGTACGGGAGCCGCAGACACGATCGCACAAAAAGTCTGTCGTCTGCGATCTCCCTTATGATTATACAACCACACGAAAACTAAGTTCTGGAAAATTTTACGCTTAGACTACTAAAGGTACAATTCCGTACATCGCGATCGATCGCGCGGACTGTCGTCGCCTCGTCGGTCGCTTGGGACTCTATACTAGTCAAAGTCTGAAAATATATGGCACCGCTTTCAAAGCCCGCGACAGACGCGCGCAGCCAACGATATATTGTGAGCCCTTATTCACCTTTCTTCTTATTCTTGCAATACATCCTACTTCCTACTAATATTATAAAGGCGAAAGTTTGTTTCGATGTATGGATGTATGGATGTGTGGATGTATGGATGTTTGTTACTCTTTCACGCAAAAACTACTGAACGGATTTTAATGAAACTTTACACTAATATAGCTTATACATCAGAATAACACATAGGCTACAATTTTAACCGACTTTCAAAATAAGAGAGGTGTTATGTTCGTTTTCTTATGTTCAACGATTACTCCGCCGTTTGTTAACCGATTTTCAAAATTTTTCTTTTGGTATATAGGGTATCATCCCAGTTTGGTATTATATTCACAAAAGTGGTGATCTGATGAAGGATCCATAAGTAATTGAGGGAACTCCTCAAAATTTATAGGGAAACATGTGGTGATTTCGGTT
The DNA here is from genome assembly GCF_905147365.1 of Aricia agestis. Taxonomy (NCBI): domain Eukaryota; kingdom Metazoa; phylum Arthropoda; class Insecta; order Lepidoptera; family Lycaenidae; genus Aricia; species Aricia agestis. Next base: position 22,409,586 of record NC_056408.1, on the reverse strand, counting down.
TCGTGAAAAGTATTCTAAGCATATGCTACCAACAAGAAAGATTTTGCACCGAGGTATACCTCTTATACCGTGGTTCGGAAGGTGCTGAGAGAACTCCTGATTCTTTATAGATACAAGTTTGGGAGTTTTGGCGTTGTTTTAAGAACGTTGTAATACGACCGAAGAAACTCAGGAAAATGTGGGAAAAACGGAGGAAATATAAGAAATTATCAACTACTGGAGCAATTTTTATGGCAATATTAAGCAGAGATGTCAGATATAGAGTAGACCAAGTGAAGGGAGTAGGGACATAAGCTATTTTTTATGGGAAAATGTACGGTTTCTGTAAAATTCCTAATTTACGCGGGCGAAGCCGCGCGGGACATCTAGTTATAGTATAACTTATTGATTGATATATTTTGTTATTGCGTGATTGTTTATAGAAGAGAGTAAGCCGTCTTTGCTGCACGCCGAGCCCACCATAGACTGTCGGCTGTGCGGTGCCGAGCTTCGCGACTATGATGATCACATGAAGAGGTATGCATTATACCTACCCCTTTCACCCTTGACACAAATATCTCTTATTTCTATGGGAGATATATGACTCATAATACTCCTATAGAAACTGAGCGAAATATCAATTGCTGAGTTATTTACTGGGCTATATTTTACGGGAACACCATGGTCCATGGCGCAACCGGTTGCCGCTACGAACGAATTGTACAGCAATAAAGCTTAACCAACGCTACACCATTTGAGTTACTCTATAAATAGCATACCTACCTAATATTGTAACATACATTATGTTGGTAGCGGCGACCGGCTGCACAGCCATATTATGGCTTCACTCAGGGTGCGTATCTCGCGACAGCAATGCAACAGGCGAATGCGTACAATATATCGACTGTTGCCAAACACCAGTTTGCTTTGCTGTCACTGGTCACAATATACATTAATCTTCTTACCGGTGAAAGATTGCCCTCTGAATTCGGAGGCAATTTTTAAAGGTCTATGGAGTATTTAATATAAAATCGTTGTAGATGCCATAGCTCCAGCGACGAGGGAGAGAGGCGCAAGTACGCGTGCCACTTCTGCGAGAACGAGTACGCCAGCAAGAAGGCCTGCTTCACGCACCTTCGGATGAAGCACGGCCGTAAGTACTTTATCTAGGTACTATGCCTTAAATGGTCATGTAGTAATGTTCCTTATCCTTGTCATCTTCTGACTGAAACCTAGTGCCTTGCCTTGTTTCTGAAATTTCGGCTGGGTAGGTTCTTCTTTTTAATACAGGTGATTGATTTTCGTGTTTAACTTTGTCCAATTAAAACTGATAATTTGGACAATTTTCGCAAGCCCGGTATAACAGATCACAACTTACATTCGCCTGACGTAACTAGACCAAATAACTCGATCCTGCTAGCCTTTGAAATAATTTCTGCGATGGTACCAACTTCCAACACTGTACAGTGAAACTATGCAACGAAAACCCGAAGTACTCGGCGCGCGACCGCAAGGAGTGCCACGTCTGCGGCCGCGACTTCAGCCAGAAGCAGATCCTCAACAACCACCTGTTGAAGGCGCACGGGATTCAGGTGAGGGGATCTTACCTTACTCTTGATTTAGTTTTAATCAGAACGTACGTCGTGATAATCGCGTCATTATATCTTTGAGCGGTTATAGATTCGTTAGAATAAGTAGAAACTATAGTCGTTCTTACCGGTGATTCTAGACTCTAGAGGGATTCTTGACTTTCGGCTTCAAAGACTCGGCTTCACTGGCCACCGCATGCTAATATAGACCTTGCTCATCAAAAAACCCAGCTCATTCGAAACGCGTGGTCTAGGTGGAGAAGCGCAAGGCTTTCTTTTGCCCGCTGTGCCCGGAGCGCGTGAGCTACGGCAGCCAGTTCAGCGCGCACCTGCTGCACGCGCACGCCGTCACCGAGCGCGTCGAGCAGCTGGAGTTCGCCAACATGGACGGTCAGTATTCTCGACTGTCCCGACTTCGTACGCGAAGTAAAATCCCCCAGGAACCGATCGCAAAAAGGAGCGTCAGCGTCATTTAAACGTGTAGGCAAGCCAACCAGGCTTGCAGCTTGCTTCACGCACCGTAAGGGATTAATCAAAGATGACTTATCACATTCTTCTACTACTTAGTAGAGCATCAGCCGCTGTTCCGGGGTCAGCAACGTACCGTGCAAACAGCTTGGAATAGACCAAATACTGTAATTTGGGTTGGTGTTGGTGTTGATTTAAATGTGCAGCGACTGATCAAGAGTTCTGACCGCTCTAGGCTAATTATGAAGAGAAAGTTTAAAAATTGTAACACACCTAGCACAGGTGTGTTACAATTTTTAAACTTTTGAACTTTGGGACTTTTAATTTTAATGTTTTGTCTCGGTCTAGTTGAAATTTGTAGAGTAGATGCAATGATGCTAGATAAGTGCATGTGAATTGCGAAGACACGAATTCAGCGCCCCCCGATCCTCGCGCCCTAGGCTGCACCCTAATTAGCCTAAGGGTTAATCAGGCCCTGTTAAAATGTGACCTTTAATCTAAGCTAGACCAGTAAGAAAATTAATGGTCCACTGTCACAGAATTTCTGGCGTTCAAGAGCCTGATCCAGGAGGAGACGAAGTACCGTTTCCGGAAGACGACGGCCAGCAAGCAGACCATCGAGGGTGTGCGCTCCCACTACATGTGCAGCCAGTCCGGCGTCTACGTCTATCAGGTAAGATTGATCTCACATTGGTGCGCTTTGTCATCGTCATTTGATGCACATTTCAATGATACCTAAATCCAACGAACATCTTTTTTTTTTTTTTTTTATGAACTAAGGGGGCAAACGAGCAAACGGGTCACCTGATGGAAAGCAACTTCCGTCGCCCATGGACACTCGCAGCATCAGAAGAGCTGCATGTGCGTTGCCGGCCTTTTAAGAGGGAATAGGGTAATAGGGGAGGGTAGGGAAGGGAAGGGAATAGGGGAGGGTAGGAAAGGGAATAGGGTAGGGGATTGGGCCTCCGGTAAACTCACTCACTCGGCGAAACACAGCGCAAGCGCTGTTTCACGCCGGTTTTCTGTGAGAACGTGGTATTTATCCGGTCGAGCCGGCCCATTCGTGCCGAAGCATGGCTCTCCCACGTATAAAACATTTTAAGTGATTCCCCCACGGGAAAGGACACAGGGCATTTCAGACCACGGTCATGGAACTTTTTCCCGTGGTAAACCGTTCTCGGGTCAAAGAGCCGTCACTAGTCCACATGTTTGTTGCGGCAGGGCAAAGGCAGGCGGCCGACGCCGGAGCGGCAGATCTACAAGACGGGCAAGGCGTGCCCCGCCCACATGGTCGTCACCGAAACGCTCCACAACGTCCTCGTCACCTTCTACACCACGCACGTCGGACACGGCAGTGAGTGTAACGCCCCGCGCCCGTATCTATTAATAAACCGCTTTTAAACTAGCCAGTACACAATGGTTCACTGCAGGCCGCGCCATTGCGCACCACGCCTGAAAATCGTCGGCCATCATACGTATGTGAAGCTAGCATGACAAAGTTTAAGAAAGACAAAGCAAAATAACTCGGGATTGCGTTATTAATTAGGTGCTAATTGAGTGCTATTTTGGTGCAAAAACCGCGAATTTAGTGCTCCTCAAAATTCGGAATAAATGCTAATACTGAACCTTTACGTGAAGCTAGCAGTGTACATAGCCAAAAACCTTTAAAATGATGTTATAGCTTCGTAATAAATACTTAGCTAATTAGTGCTCATTAAGTGCTCTTTCAGTGCACAAACTACGAATTTAGTGCTCTTCAAAATTTGCCATAAATACGAATAGATACTGCTACCTTCACGTGAAGCTAGCAATGTACAAAACCAAAAACTTATTATCTGGCTTCTTGATTAGTACTTTACTAATAAGTGCTCATTAAGTGCTGGCGATATACGTAGAAAAAATTTTAAAAATGCATTTTTTTTTTTATACTATATACTGCTCACTTCACGGTACCAGCAAGATGCTTCTCTTGATTTGAGTACTTTGACGAATTCCACACTCATAAACGATACCTAGGAATTAAGTGCTCATTAAGTGCTAGCAATAGGCGGCGAAAACAAAATAAAAATATGCATTTTTTACTTTTTATACCGTACACTGCTCACTTCACGGTACCAGCGAGATGCTCCTCTTGATTTGAGTACTTTGACGAATTCCACACTCGTAAATGATACATAGGAATTAAGTGCTCATTAAGTGCTAGCAATAGGCAGCGAAAACAGAAGAAAATATGCATTTTTTAAATCTCGCATAATAACGCATTCCCGAGTTATTTTGCTAACTTTGTCATGCTAGCTTCACATACGTGGCCATCATACGAAATTACCCCACCTATACAGTGTGTAACAAAAATAAGTGATAATACTTTAGGGTGTGTACATGTTCCTTGTAGAGAGTTCACTGTGAAAGTAGCAGCTCTGAAAGACGAAATTTTTTTTTCACTTTTGTATGGGCAAGGTCCCGAGCGTCACGAGTTTCCCCATACAAAAGTGAAAAAAATTTTTGGTCTTTCAGCGCTGCTACTTTCACACTGAACTCTCTACAAGGAACACGTACACACCCTAAAATATTATCACTTGTTTTTGTTACACCCTGTATAAAATGGCAATGGCTTGTAGTGGGCCAGCATGGTCCATTGTGAAGAGGCACCTTAAGGCAAGACCGCACTACGATAATACGCTGAAACGGAGCAACGAGACACTTCACAGAACTGTCCTGTCACCTGACTGCCGCATAGTGCCGCTAACCTCATACGCTTTTATCATTTCAGAGTGTCCTTACTACGAGGCGCGCGAGCCGAAGCGCGCGCGCGCCGCTTCGCCCGACGATGTGGGCGGGGCCTGCGAGGTGGACGGGGCCTGCGAGACGGACGGGGCCTGCGAGACGGACGGGGCCTGTGAGGTGGGCGGAGCCTGCGAGGTGGGCGGGGCCTGCGATGTGGGGGGCGAGGAGGCGGGGCGGGAGGGGCAGGCGGAGGGCGGGCTGGTGTGCGACACGTGCGGCGCGCGGCTGGTGGGCGCGCACCGCATGCGCGCGCACCGCGCCGCACACCACCACCTACTGTATCCCTGCGACTACTGCGGACAGGTCAGAGCTGTTATAATAAATTAAATAACTAGTTTGTGCACGTAACTTTGTTGCGCTAAAATTCGTTAATAGCCGCGTACTGACCAAGCGAGCAGCCTCGCGAGGCAGTTGCTCGGTCGGTCAGGACGTGCCTCGCCCGAGGCAAAGCATGCGTTGCCTTGCCCGAGCGTGCCGCGGCCCGAGTCGAGCGTTGTCGGTTTTTGTCGATGCTCAAAGGCGCCTCGGTACGTTTGCCGCGCTCACTCAAGACGGGAGTGTTTTGCTTCGCTTATTCGTTGCGTATTAGGACTTGATAAAGATTAGACTTGACGCGTCATTGATAAAGAACAGTGTCTTAAACTAATACAACTATATGAATATAGACGACTTTGGGATGCGCAATGTTCTGATTACACTAAATATAGGGGACTAAGGGAAGATGCATGGAGAAAAATAAGTCAGGAAATGAACCTTCCAATAGCTGAATTATTAAAAAGGCAGTGGTGGCGACAGCTTTCCGAATATGCGGCCTCATGGTAGTCTCGGGCAAACTATTCGCTCGCGCGGTCTCTATTCGACTTCAAGTAAAAATGAGCGTCAATGCTGGCTCGGCATTGCCGCGCGAGGCAGCCTCGGTTTAGAAAAATACAGACCGAGGCCGCCTCGAGCGGGATGCGTACCGCGGCAAATGTCCGAGGCTGCTCGCTTGGTCAGTACGCGGCTAATGGCGCGTAGATTTTTCCGCAACAAAAAAAATCCTATGTCCCTTCCCGGATGTCAAAGCATCTTCATACGGAATTTCATCTGAATCGGTAGAGCGGTTAACGCGCGAATCGTTTAAGTTTATCACGCCGCACGCGGTACGTTTTCCCGGTATACAAAACTTCCTATGTCCTTTCCCGGGGACACCGAGTATCTACACACCATATCTTATGTAAATCGTTTCAGTGGTTTAAACATGAAGAGGTGACAGACAGACACACTTTCGCATTTACAGGGTGTAACAAAAATAAGTGAGAATACTTTAGGGTGTGTACGTGTTCCTTGTAGAGAGTTCACTGTGAAAGTAGCAGCGCTGACAGACCAATTTTTTTTTTATTTTGTATGGGAAAACTCGTGACGTTCGGGCCCTTGCCCATACAAAAGTGAAAAAAAATTTTCGTCTTTCAGAGCTGCTACTTTCACAGTGAACTCTCTACAAGGAACACGTACACACCCTAAAGTATTATCACTTATTTTTGTTACACACTGTATAATATAAGTATGGATTAATATCGTGGTGTACCCCTCCTCCTGCAAATACTGCAGCTGTACAGTAGCAGGTGCCGTTAAATGGTGACAATACCTTGCCGTACATTTCAATGTTAAAGGCCTGATAGATGTACGAACTTAATGCACGCGTGTTTTAAGTTCGCGAACTTACTCGGCTCGCGTCGGTGACACACGAGAATCGCTCACACTTGATTACTATGCCTCCAGGTTCGAGGCTCGCGGCTCTTTGTTGACACACAGGCGATTAAGATCATCGAGCCATAAGTCCGCGTACTTACTCGCACGTCTGTCACCCCTTTAATGAGTTACTTATATAATTTTCCAGCTGTACCAGAATGTGGACGCGTGGACGCAGCACATGCGCGCCGAACACGAAGCCAGGACGCACAAATTATATACCGTTACACCGAACGCGAAACACTGAAAAAACGGTACACACATTTTAAAGTAGTGACTAAAGCTAATATTTTTTTTATATTATAATGAGAGCATGATTTAAGTTTACAAAATATAATAAAATGTATAAGAATGAAATAATAACTATCGGTTTGGTATTTGTTTTAATAGTAATTAAAATTGTTTGTTTTACAAGGACGTGGTTTCTATTTATCCTCAAATGATAATAAATATTACTTAATTATAATAAGGAGTCCTCCACATTAGGGCTTTCGCTGCGTTGAGCGTGTGCCCGGCGCGGCCCGCCTGACCGTCGCAGGCGGCCGCGACGGTCACCCCCGTCTCTCGCAGCGGCCAGTATATTTTCGGTTGCGGGGTGTACAGTCGATACCTATGGATTTTTTATTGATATATTACTTAACCAACAGACGACGACGCCGACTTGTACAAAGGCGTCAGCCAATCAGCCCATTTGTCACGTCTAGATTGTTGACCCGTCGCCCGCGGGGCGGGCACCGCTGCACGTACCGCGTGCGACGGCTGAACCGCCTCACGCAGCGCTGCTCTAAGGGACGACATGAAACAAGCACGACTCGCGGGTGGCCGCGCCGGGCGCACGCTTAACGCAGCGAACGCCCTTAGACGTGCGCGTTCCTCGGGCGTGTGAGCGATAGAACGCCGCGTGCGCGACGCTAGTGCGGTGCGATCGCGGGCTGCGGCACGCACGCGTCGCTCATACGCCCGAGGAAAAGGCATGCCCCAAATGTGGGGTCAGCCTAACGATATAATATAACTGAGTATTGTCATGAGACGTAGGTTACACGAATACGATCAGTTTTTCATAATCTGATTCATCGGTCTGGTATCTTTACCAGACCGATGAATCAGATTGATGAAAAACTGATCGTGTAACCACACCATACTTTCGATGGCCGCCGCGACCTGGCCGCTAGTGCGCGCCCGGGTTTAGATGTCAAATTTTGGGGTTCGACGTAATTCTTTGATATCGAAATGGCGAATGTAAATGCGTTATAGTCCATTGAAATGTTACGTTTTAAGGACCGAATATTGCATTTATTAGAACATTGTTGACCCCCCCAACATATCCCAAAAATAAATTTGCGTCCTCTAATAAATGCAAAGCTCATGTAACATTTCAATGGACTATTACTCTATTTCAAATGCCAATGATTGCAATAAAAGACAGAACTCACGATGCTCGTATATTCTAAAATAGATAACTATGAAATCACATTTTATAATACTTTCGTCGAAACGATCGCAGACAAAGTACACCTTTAAGACTAGTCCATAAAAATGTTTGAAATTTACAGAAATACAGAGTTATAGCTTTCGATATTATTAAGTTAAAATTGAGTAAAATGCCCGCTTATATAAAATAGCCCGAACCATGAGGCTAGTCAATTTCATACTTTGACATTTAATATTATAATGAAGTTCGTGAGTAACCTTGTGATTCGGATACAACTTATAAAACATTACGTCATTAAAAGGTCTTATACCGACCAAAATCACAACATACAATATACGTATACTTCGACAAACGAGCCATGTTGCTGCCCTTGTCGAGAGAACATTCCCATGTATCCAGTTTCAGACAAAGGCAGCAACATTGAGTAACCCGTTGTGTAAATACTAAATATTATTCTAATTAATAAGAGCGAGGCTAACTGCTTCGATCTGTTGCATCGCCGATACCTACAGTCTACAGAATAACGCGTTAAATGCCACAGTGTAAAAATAGCATTATTAACTGTCAAATGGCGTACCTGCAAAAAATATGATTGCTAATATTAACGTGCGCAGCAATAGTCTACGATCATGAAAAAAATCACGTCCGCGCTGTTATGCACCGCAGCGCTGGCCGCTAACTGCTATTTAACTTGCTATTTTTCACTCTATGCGAAATAAAACTCAACGCGAGCGGTGTGATGCGAACCCAGAGTTAACGATGCCACGATTTTAGCAAATAGCAAAGCAGTAGCACGAGCATGCTATGACATGAAAATTAGCATGTTAATGAAATTAATAGAAAATATCATTAATTTCCATAACTTTAATATGCCACACACGTCACATCAAACACGACGATGATGCGTTCTATTTTTGGTGGTATCACTCTAGTGGAAAAGTGATCGAATATTTTACAAAAATAAAATTGTTTATCATTTTTACTCGTAAAAATAAAGTATAATTTATACTGAGCATGTATTCGAGGTATTACAATAGCTAGACTTGACCTCAAAAGGGACTTAACGAAAAAGTTACATTGTAATTAATAATAGGTTAGGGGCTAAATTATTGTCGATACAATTACTATACAGGTTGTAACAAAACCAAGTGATAATACTTAAGGGGGTGTATGGGTCCCCTATAACTAAAGTATTCGCTGTAAAAGTATCAGCGTTGAAATAGTGACTTTTTTTAAACTTTTGTATGGAAAATTCATGACGCTAGTGCCCATACAAATCACAACTTACGGTACTTTCACAGTAAACTCTATAAAAAAACTCATACACATCCTAAACTATTATCACTTTGTTTAATTACAGCCTGTAGATTTACATGACATACAATGTAATGTTCATTTTATGACATATTTTCTAAAAATCAAAGAGAATAATATACAGGGTGTAACAAAACTAGTGATAGTACTTGAATGGAGTAGGAGCAGTTCCCTAAAAGGAGTTTGCTGTAAAAGTAACAGCGCTGAAAGAGTAACTTTTTTTCATCTTATTATGGAAAAATTCATACAAATCACAAAAAAATTGCTCTTTCAGTGCTGCCACTTTCACAATAAACTCTATATTATAAGGAAAACATACCCTAAATTATTATCACTTAGTTTTGTTACTCCTGTGTACGTATGTGTTTCTCGAAGTAAATGTGGCTATACGCACAATATGAATAACATATTACATTATACTGTGCGGTGTGCACCCGTAACTCATGAGCATCCGCAATAGGAAACATTGCGCAAAGGTCGGAACAGAGGGCGCTACTAGTACATACCATAAAGAACGGAATAGAGAAACAAAGGGCTGAGCAAGAGAGATGTCACTATCAGTAACACTGCGTGGTAAAAAGAGACGTGTGATACATGACAGCAGCACTCTTTTTTTGACGTCCAGTCGGCACGTGCCGCACGTTGACAATTTAATCTCATAGAAATCATGTTAAATCATGCTTGTGTAAGTGTATACGTACACATATTTTTACGCACAGATGAAACCAATTTCGAAGAAACATGACAGCAGCACTCTTTTTTTGACGTCCAGTCGGCACGTGCCGCACGTTGACAATTTAATCTCATAGAAATCATGTTAAATCATGCTTGTGTAAGTGTATACGTACACATATTTTTACGCACAGATGAAACCAATTTCGGTTTCGTTTGATAGCTCGAGATTTGTTGCTCTATACCGCTAGGTATATTAACTTTATGATACATACATTAAATAATCCGACCAAAATCCGACATGTTGCACACGTCGTATCAGAATATTGACAGAAACGTTGTCAAACTTCGAGCAAAACTTTTTGTTTACTGTATAATATGCGAGTGCTGCCGTCTAGCGTGAAAACTTTGCTATAATAGATTCTATTGCGTGCCCTTATCTTACTAAACTACTTATCAAAATAAAAGCAGATTTATTAAATGCATAGATTACAATTTTAAATACATTGCTTTGATACACCTCACTCTTATTTTGGCCACTTTTATCATTATATTAATTATATAAGTTTTATCATTATATTAATTTCACATTAAGTATCTAATTTATATATTTTAACATGTAGAATGTAGTATACATAAAATTGTGCACATAATATTGCCAATTTACCTGAAAGTTTTATCGATTATTATTTCCAAGGACAGGTTCTACATAAGTTAGGCAAGACTAGTAGAGTAAATAGTAGATACCATTGTCTTAACATGTAGAATGTAGATACATAAAATTGTGCACATAATATTGCCAATTTACCTGAAAGTATTATCGATTTCTTCTAAGGACAGGTTCTACATAAGTTAGGCAAGACTAGTAGAGTAAATAGTAGATACCATTGTCTATATTCGACAATTTTAATTCAACATTAATGCTGCTCCGTTATCAGACTCTTAACTTATCAAACTACAAAATACACTTGAAATCAATCCGACGTCCAAGTCAATCCAACATAATAATAACGTTTATTAGCTTTGTCCACATTGTGCCTTTTTTTGTTCAACAAGGGCATGCGTTATAGCGCACTCAACAGCGAAGATGTGGCATGCCCGTGACGCGCGTCAAAATCCACCCGCGTTGAAAGGCGCGCTACGGGCATGCCTCAGGTCCGCTGTTGACAGCGCTATAAGGCATGCCCTTGATGAACAGAAAAAGGCACAATGTGGACAAAGCTATTGGATGTATGTAAAATATTTATTTTGTTTGACAGGAAATAGCAAAGTCGAACAATTAGAACGAGACTGCATTAACGTTGCTCAAAATAGGAGAATCCGGTTACTGGCTTAAGCTAAGACCGCACTATACGACACGACACGACTTCATGTTCCATAGAACTGACGTTTGTAAAAGGACCCGCTGGCGTATTACAAATTCAATTGTATGAAACGTGCAGTGTTGAGTCGTGTCGTGTCGCGCAGTGCGGTCTAACATAAACAGAAGCTGTAGGTATGTTAACGCCTACAGACGCCGAGTTCATATTTCTATCTATCAGAACCATCACTTAAAATAAGCTTTTCACCACCTTTTTTAATGTTGCACCTAATAAAATGGCAAGTTGTTAATCCACTGGCGATTATAACTAGATGTAAGCCGTGCACAGCTTTAAGATAGCTCGGCAGGAGCTCGCAGTGTTTGACTTTTGGACTCTTTGGTGGGGCGATGAAGGAGGGGGGTGCGGGCGACACGCTATTGGTAGATCAGTAATAAGAACCCCAAGCCAACACGTTTTCTTTATCGCTTCTTTATAGAATCGCCGATCAAAACGTATGGAATTGACATGACATGAGTTGAATGTCGGCTTCATATTATCGAACGCGTACGTCAATTCCATGTTATATTTTTGATAGCCGACTCTATAAAAAAGCGCCAAAGAAAATGCGTTGGCTAGGGGCTCAAAAGCATCGTTATTGGCGATCAGGCGGTGACATGTTTGATGTTATTGGCTGATGCCATTACCGAGCTTTAGCATGTCCCTCGAGCTCCCTGAGATCATATCGATGGGTTTTCGTGATTAGATACCGCTGTCGAACCTGGCGACACAAGAGATACAGTTGTGGGAATGTGTGGTGGGGCATATATGCCATTACCCCCGCCAGTTTAGCCGAGCGATCTTAAAATTGTGCGCATGCCATACATATCCAACAGCAATCTTACAAAAATATCCTCTTCGTCCATTATCGCTGGCCCGTCGGTACTAAACTACCGTTGTCTCTTTGAGGTCGTGTCGGACGGATGTCAGGTGTCGAAACTACGAGGCATGTACCTGGGAACATTCACAACATCTATTATAATATTATATTGATATAACAAGTAGTAATAATAACTCCCACACCGGTTTCGGTGACGGTGGCCGGTTTCATTGAAACCAGGCCAGTTACGCAGGAGTATTTTTATAGTGCCCAAGTGTTGCGCAGTACACAAGAGCACTCTATATTCCTTTTTCCCTCACAACCCAGTGGGACGAAACAAGTTGTAATGATAATAATGCAGTACTTTTTTCTTTTTTTAACATGGGGAAATGCTTTATGCATCCCCGGCAAATTGGGGATTCGGCCGGGGTATGTGGGACTCCTGTCCTGTAGTCTACCCACTAAAACCCCATGGTGCTCCACTCATCGCTTAAGGCAGAGTTGCGGGTACGATAGAACCTACCGCAACTGTACCAGAATAATGCAGTACCTATAGATGATAAACCAGTAGGTGATGATTTATTAAAATAGCGGCGCGGTCGCGCTGTCATTTACATTGCTTGTGATCTCGCAAGTGGCAGTGTAGCCGACTTTTGCCACTTGTTAGCTATTATTGTCAGTTATCACACGCCAGTGACAATAAGGTCCGTATTAATTAACTGCCCCTACCATCACACTCAAGATCATTCTTGAGATGCTGTATATATTAATATATTTGGACTCAAGTATCTAACTTATGTGTGGTGTATCAACTGAGTGCAAACGTATTAGTAAACGAAACTCTACATTGTATATTTACAACTCGGGCGAGTTAACTTGACACCTGGCTTAAATTTTACCCCTCCCTCGCTTCCCCGCGCAGCACCCCGCTCTCGTCGTACGCGTCCAGTAGCGTTAGCATATTATATCTGTTACCGTTACACGTGTGTTATTGAGTTTGCGTTTCGGAGTTATTTGTTAGTAGTTAATGGTTATTGTTTTTGGATTTTTGTTGAGTTTTGTTGTGTTATTTGTTAGTTGTTACATTTGAACGTTAAATTTGTTAAGTTTTTGTTATTCGTATTAACGTTTGAACATTGCCGTGCGTCTGTGGTATGAATTAGCTACTCACGGAATATATTAATATGAAGCTAGATACAAATTATCGGACGCATCTATAAACCTCGTATTCCTGCTGGGGAACCCTTGGGCGAGTCCAACTCGTACTTGGTTAATACTGTGGTTAGTGTAGCCCTATAAAAATAACTAGTTCCGGTAACGTAATTTTTTTTTAAATAACTTTAAATAAAAAAACTTTTTTTGCACTCAGTACTTAAGAGAAACGTCAATTGAACCAGGTGTCATGTTAATTCGCCCGAGTTGTATCTGATATTAGTCAGCGGTAAACACGATTCACTTATTTTGACTCGATAGTTATATTTTTCAAAACTGGGCATTCTGGAATTATGAATATTTCTTAGTGTTGAAAATTTCGAAAAGTTTCCGAAACTTTGGAATGTTTCAGGAAGTTTACCGGAAAATTTCCGTGAAAACTTCCAGTTTCCGAAATTTTGGAAACTTTCAGAAACATTTGCGAAATTTTTAAAATGGTTTTTCTCCTATAAAATAGTAATTTTTAAAACAGATGAGGTACTCAATTCAATACGTAATTTTTTTTATGTAAGTATGAGTAAGATCAAATCAGCTGATTGACTTTAGAAAGAAGTTTAGCCGTTAATTCGACCCTTAATAGAGACACGTATACTTCAAAAATATTATTTTCTGTATTACTACACGCTAAGACTAATAGAAGCGAAGAAATAGTTGAAGATGTGGAAAAAACGGGGGAAATTATATGGAATTGCTTATTATCTTATGAACTACTGGAGTAATTTTTATGTTATTTGGCAAACATGAAGAATAGACCACGTGAAGTTTTTTGCTGCAAAATGTACGGTTGCGTGAAATTCCTAAATTACGCAAGCGAAGCCGCGCGGAACATCTATATATAATAAAATCGTAGGAAAGTCAATTCTGTATATTGAATAATTTTGTACAATAAATAATACTTGGGATGTGATCTACTATGCTAACGCGGACGAAGTCGCGGGCAACAGCTAGTCTTAGATAAATATTTATAAAAACGATCTAAATCATGCGACTGAATAATAAAGTAAACAAATCTGCTTTCATATCACATATTTTATACCTAAACTATGTTCAATTTAATCAAAAATCAATAATTTTAGTGTTATTTGCATTTAAAAATAAACGTCACAACTGTCTTTATAAGATAAATGACAGTTTTCGAAACTTCCAAATTTGGAAATTTTCAGGAAATATTCCTTAGGGTGCCCATACACGTCCCGTGTATTTGTCGTTTCGATCGATCGTCAAGAAAATCGTCCAATCGATCTGTTGAACGTAAAATCGTTCGCGATATTGCTACACACGTACAATTTGTCGTTCGATTTTAACATCGAGGAGATAAATCGTCACGATAATTGTCCCGTGTTTGGCCACCTTTAGAAATGGAAACTTTCCGGGGAATTTTCATCTCTAATATTTCTGGGCTTTTCAACAAATATCTGTTACACTTATTGAGTTACTATCATTAAATAATTTGCACTACTACGATCACACACTTTAATCATGGTTGGAGGATACCGGGGTGTGTAGGCGGGGCTAGCGTGCGTTGAAAGTTTTGGCAGCCCGGTCTTATGTGCTACACGTTGTTGACATTAAACTTAAGTATAATGAAAGTCGACATTATGACCTCTGTGGCTCAATTGGTTGAGTGTGTGGCAGCTCAAGCCGGAGGTTGCGGATTCGAATCCAGCCGACGGAACAAAAAAGTTTTCAATGCTCCCGGATCTGGATGTTGTATTAAATATGTGTATAATATAAGTTGTCTGGTACCTGTAACACTTTAGGTACTTAGCAGGGAGCCAGACTGACGTGGTGTGAAGCGTCCGTAGATATTATATATTATTATGACCGTGGAGTACAGCGGCCACTAACCTGACGCTGAAGTCGTGCACGCGCAGCAGGGCGTAGTGCTCGTTGCGGAAGAGCGGGTAGAAGTGGTCGACGGTCTGCGTGAGCAACGTGTGGCAGAGCGGCGGCCGCGCCCGCAGCTCCGGCTCCTCCACGTCCCAGATGTCCGCGAACGAGCACCCCTTGCTGGAGGGGGGAGGGGCAGCAGCGGCGTAAAAAGGGGCGGGTTTTTGCACTACCAGCACCCTAGGTACCGAAGAAATTTCGCCCAGGGCTCTGGTAGTACTAAAACCGGCATTGGTGAGGGTCCTATTAAATATACTAGCCTGACCCGACGGACGTTGTCGGGTAATATCTATGAAGTTCAAATTGTAAAATGCGATAAGGTAACGTCATTTGATATGATCTTGCGGTTCGGTATTCTTAAGCTTTCTAATTTTTCACGAAATTTTAATAAATTTTTATTTCATAAGAACCTTCCTTCGATATTAGCGAGCGCAACGAATAAAATATTATCGAAATCGTTTCAGCTGTTCTCGAGATGAGATTTTTCTACATTATACATATGTATCGAATTATAATGGCCTTGTTCATAATTAGTCATAACACAGCTGAAACTTAAAATTGTGAAGTTTGTAACCATAAAACATTCGTTACGAGCCTATATGAATAGGGGTACAGATTAATAAGTGAAAAGTGATACTCACTTGCTCCGTCCGTAGCAGTACTTGGTCTCTATGATGAGGTAGGTGGCTCGCAGGCGGCTCAGGTCCGCGTAGTACTCCTCCGCCGAGAACCGCCCGTACACCTTGTACACGTCGTACGCGCGCTTCCTGAAATAATATATAAATTGCAATATATAGTGAGTGAGCAGACAGAGAATAATATCTAGAAGGTAATATTTGGATATGGAGCTATAGAGTCGCAGCCTGACATTTGCATGCTTTACCCCAAAACCTCGGGGTTACCGCCCCCGACTTTTTGCGCACCGATGACGTTACAGAATATGAATTAACGTGGAGGCCGCAAAGGAAGATCTTTCGCCCCAGCGAGGTGGTATGCTCGGTGAGGCCGAAGCCCACGTGATTGATTTCAGCTGTCGTATATGTACCGTCCTTAGAAAATTTCGATAGCGCGATGCAGGACTTAGTTGTACGGCCACATCGTCGTACCTGGCGTCCAGGTGCTCGTAGTGCGGGTGCGCGATGACGGGGCGGCGCGTGGCGAGCATGACGGTGGCCGACACGGGCATGGAGCCGGCGAACGCGCCCGGCCCCGTCTGCGTGCTGATGAACTTGAGCAGCTGCTCCTGCGGGTAGTCGCTGAATTCCCCTGAATTCAAAATAAACAAAAACAAACAAATTTAGGTAAGCTGGCTCAGGAACCAGGTGAATAGAAGTCCTAGGGGAGCTTTGCCCACCATTGGGACAGCACAAGCTGGTAGTTAGTAATAAAAAACCATCGCCGAGATTTTAGTCGAACCAAAATATCTTTCTTTTGCTTAACCTACCGATGTGCGACATCTCGTGGCTGACGTTGGCGACGAGCGCGCGGCCCAGCGTGAGCACGTACAGCGCCCACACCAGCGGCATGTACCGCGTCACAGACTTCGGCAGACTGGAATAATAATAATAACTAAGTTGTGTGAATGTGTGTTGTGTGAATATTATACTGTAGGATAAGATTTTTCGCCGCCGCGTCTCAGCACCAGCACCGGGCTGTACTCACGCGTAGTATGACTTATTGAAGGTGAGCGAGAAGAGCACGCAGCACTGCGCGGCGAACAGCAGCTTGAGGCGCATGACGAGCGCCGCCATGACGCCGAACGCCGCCGCCTGCGCCGCGTTGTACACCACGGCCGCGTCGCAGTCCACGCGCCGCAGCACCAGCACCACCGAGTCCACGGTGCCGCCCAGCTGAGACAATATTCAAGTGCTGAGACATGGGCAAAACATTTTATATGCTCACGGCATTGCATTGTTTAAAGACGCGTGCGGTGTATTTCAAAGTTCAAGTGGGTGAGAATTACAACCTTCATTCGATCTATCAACTGTATGATTGATAGAACTCACGCTGGTCTCGATACGTTTGTCGAGGTCGTTGAGGTCGGGCGCGCCCTCGATGCCGCTGTCGTCGTCGTCGTCGCGGCGCAGGTCGAGCGCGGCCAGGTCGCGCGCGCACTCGCTCACCGCCGCCGCCGCGCACCGCACCGCGAAGCTCACCACGTTGAGCGCCGCCAGCGGCAGCAGCAGGCTGCGCGTCATGCCCGCCAGCGACGACAGCGGCAGGTAGTCGAACACCTCCGAGCACGTGTAGATCATCGTGTGGAAGCTCCGGTGGCCCGTCAGCTTCGCGCGCAGGATGTCCCACACGTGCGTGTCCTCCTCCACCTCGAGCAGCGCGCCGATCGCCCGCTTGATGTACAGCGAGCAGGCGGCCACCGCCATCACGCGCGCCGTCACCAGCCCCGCCTCCAGCGCCACGTCCCAGCGGCTGCGGATCTTCACGCGGAGCGAGCTGAAGAACAGGCAGTAGGCGGACACCGCGAGGAAGAAGGACACGAACAGCGACGACTTCAGCATGTCGTTGCCCTGCAGCATCAGCACGGCGGTCTGGATGCTGCAGAACTGTGAGTGCAGGTACAGCGAGAGCGTCTTGATGTCGATGATCCGGAGCTGCTCCATCAGAAAGAATATGGCGGTCTGCGTGAGGAATATGAACTGGCTGAACTGCCAGAACAGCAGGCAGATGATGTTCACGATGAATATGGACACCTAAAAGGTTAAAGGATTGTTTAATTATTAAATATCTTTATAGTAAACTTGAGAAGGTTTCGTCGTCGGAGGTCAAAAACATCACAGTACAACCGTTAACAAACCTGTAGCTGCAGCTTGGTCATCTTGCCCTTCTCCCGGAGCTGCAGCGTCAGCAGCCACATCTGCAGTAGCAGGAAGGGCATGGCGAAGTTCTCGCGCTCGTTGGGCGCCCACTGCACGCGCGTGCACTCCGCGTGGTTAGCGAAGTACTGCACCACCGCGAACAAGCCCCCCACTATGCTCTGGCTGTAATACCGTCTTATACTTAAAACCCATTTATCAAAAAAAAAAAACAATGCAATGGAGACATTGAAAAACTAGCTTGATAGAAAATAAATGGTACTCTTCCTGTCATTAATTCATTATCTCGTCTCAATCGGATGCATCTGCACTGCAGGCCGACATAACACGACTAGAACAGTATTGTTCCCAAAATTGTCTCGATCTTAATCCCTCAAAATGCCGCGTTGTCACCTTTTCGAGAAAACAGAACGTAATTCTTACTAGTTTATAACTAGTAAGAATAAGCGTATACGCTTATGCAACAACCTTTCAAACGTCTTACGTCAGTTCGTGATCTAGGAGTATACCACGACTCCAAATTACTGTTTGACGCACACGTAGATCAAATAGTATCTAAAGCTTACAAAGCGCTCGGTTTTGTGCTAAGGTGTGCATCGTCTTTCAAAGATATAAAAATATTAAAAACATTATATTGTACCTATGTTCGTCCCCAATTGGAATACGCCTCGCAAGTTTGGAATCCTATGTATAATAACTATATTGATCGTATTGAAAACATCCAAAAGAAAGGGGTTTGGGTAATATTGGCGTCATTTTCAAATCTCGCGGCCACTCACCAAACCAGCATATTATGAAAGAACATATCAAGGGGAGTAAACTTTATTATGGGGGACATATAAACTATATCGGAGCCGAGATATTAGGCATTTTAAGTTCGTATTTTCAACTAAACGTAAATTCAATTATAACATGAATATTCAGGAAAATACAAAAAAACGGCGTTATTTATTAGCTTAAAGTCTTCCTCGATAAATGGCCTATCCAACACAAAAATATTTTTTCAAATCGAATAAGCAGTTCCTGAGATTAGCACTTTCAAACACACAAACACTCCAACTTAATAATATTAGTATACAGGGTATAACAATACTAAGTGATAATACTTTAGGGTGTGTACTGTGTATGAGTCCCGTGTATTAGAGTTTACTGTGAAAGTAGTAGCGCTGAAAGAGAATATTCTTTTTTCACTTTTGTATGGGGAAACTCTACGCCAGGGCGCGCAAATCAACAAAAAAATTGATTGATTGAGAGGAATTGCTAAATGATCACATTTAGCAATTCCTCTCAATCAATTCAGCAAATGAATTGTCAAAACTGTCAAACTGACAAATGTCAAATCAGTACAAAAATACAGAAATGAATTGCAAGCAGATTTGCATTTTGATAGCATTTTGCGATTTTAGAAAAATGAATCATATTATGATTCATATCATGACACTTCAAAGCGACTGCATTTTAGCCCCGCTGCTCTTTTCAGAGTGAACTTTATACAAGGGACACTTATTGTATACCCTAACTAAAGTATTATCATTTATCACTTATGTTACAACCTGTAGCTATATTTTTAATTTTATTTTTAATTTTAGTTATTCGTGCATTTTAGAGAAGACTTAACCATTTAGCATACAATCTACGCGCCGCGCCGTCATTTAATGAGTTTTTTAACTATTAATTTTCCTTTTGCAAAAAATGCAAATCCATTTTTTCTCGAATTTCTTAAAGATTTTTTTTTTTTCATATTTTTTGTGTAAGTAAATAGTTAATCTTCTCATTAGTATATCTTATATATAAAAATGGATTTTCAAATGTGTTAGTCGCGCTAAAACTAAAAAACGGCTGAACGGATTGGCCTGATTTTAGTCTTAAAATATTCGTAGAAGTCCAGGGAAGGTTTTAAAGTGACACGAAGTTCACCGGGACAGTTAGTAAAAAATAAAAATGGATTTTAAAATGTGTTAGTCGCGCTAAAACACGAAAACAGCTAAACGGATTGGGCTGATTTTAGTCTCAAAATATTCGTAGAAGTCCAGGGAAGGTTTTAAAGTGACACGAAGTTCACCGGGACAGCTAGTCTTATATATAAAAATGGATTTTCAAATGTGTTAGTCGCGCTAAAACTCGAAAACGGCTGAACAGATTGCACTGATTTTAGCCTTAAAATATTCGTAAAAGTCCAGGGAAGGTTTTAAAGTGACACGAAGTTCACCGGGACAACTAGTAAAAAATAAAAATGGATTTTCAAATGTGTTAGTCGCGCTAAAACACGAAAACAGCTAAACGGATTGGGCTGATTTTAGTCTTAAAATATTCGTAGAAGTCCAGGAAGGGTTTTAAAGTGACACGAAGTTCACCGGGACAGCTAGTATTCTATAAAACATTCCTGCAGCTGTACTTCTATAATGAGTCGGGAAGTACCTAGATTAAAAGCTGGACTGAAAATTCTGCCGAAAGCTGGTGGCATTGAGCATCATACTACTTTGCATACTGCAAAATTCGCTAAATAGTGGAAATAATCGACATTATATTATGGGAACAACACCCTAGAGTCATTTTACCTATTTATTTAACTTAATTCAATATAATAATAGCTTCATATTATAAAAGAACACTTTAATTTTTAAAAAATTTTTTTAATATCAACAAATCTTTTGTTTTTTTTTCTACAAATATTTTAAAACTACAAACAGCTGCGGGCAAAACCAATTCAAATAGTCTGCCACAAGGCTTGTATGGAAACTTGATATTATGCGTAAACCCTTAACTCTTTACCTTAATGCTACAGCATGCAGAAACAGAGCGGCGACGGTCAGCCCGGCGAGCCACCACACAGCCTCCAGGTAGAAGTATATCGGTTGTCCGATACCGACACAGCTTTCCACTGGGGAGTACCCCCCGCCCCGCTCTATCAAGTGGCACTCTTTGTAGCAGGATGTGTTTATCATCGGCTCCAAATATCGGTACAAGCATCCCAACATAACCTGAAAAGTATTGTTACATTATAATGTATTCTTTGATACAAACATATAGTTGTACTGCCCGTTAGATGAATCAGGTAATTGATTTAACATATAATAAAATTAATATAATATGATTTAAAATAAATAATATGAGAAAAAAATTTGTAACTTGCAATTTTTTATTCTACTATGATATATTTTATTCATTAACAAGAAAATTTGAGGATAATTATATCTATTATTTTAATAAATACTTGTATATCACATCTTAATTGGCAAAGATGCACAACATACTCTGGTCATGTTTGTTAATTAAGGCCAAACTCATAAAACATCTAGAATTGTTTCAACAATTACTTGAGAAGCAAACTACAGATTAGGTAGTTTGCTTCTCAAGTAACAATAACTGCATGTGCCCCGAGGTGTTACCCGCAGTTTATTAGAGAAAATAAATTGTGATATTTCCCACAGTAAAAAGTAGCCTATACAGTGTTAATTCAGGACATCAACTAATTCCATACCAAATTTTATTAAAGTTTTGCAGTTTGATATTCCTTTTCCGACAGACAAGTTGAAGCAAGGAAAATAACTGCAAAAATATTGCATTGATGCAGATTTGTACCATATCATACTACTTAGTATAATATTCAGTAGTATTTGTATGTCATGACAACACATTTACCTCGGGATAAATGTTGAATCTGTTGAATGCATTGACTTCTTTAGGGTATTCAACGAGACGATCATACATCAATTGAGCAAGTGTGTTAGAGAAGGGGTTTGACTCCACCACGGTCTTATAGTAGGAATAGTAAAATCCCATTTCAGTGCGTAGAGACATTTCCCTTTCCAGCTCCGACAAGTGTGAGAAGTTCCGGTCATTCTCAAAAAGCATCGAGACATATTTATAATGTATAAATGCTAAAGAGATTGCTGTAAAA
Organism: Aricia agestis; assembly: GCF_905147365.1. NCBI lineage: Eukaryota > Metazoa > Arthropoda > Insecta > Lepidoptera > Lycaenidae > Aricia > Aricia agestis. The sequence continues at coordinate 22,387,605 of NC_056408.1, read as the reverse complement.
AATAAAATGCTATCAAATCATTTTACAATTACCAAAATTGTACCTACTTATATTATTACTTCTTATTTAAAAACTTCACATTTGCAATTGGAGATATAGCTTGTCATAAAAGAGTAGACGCGGTACACAATTTTAAAATCATATAAAAATATGAAAATGTTATTAAATCAGGATAAAAGTGTGGAAATACAAAGAGAACAAAACACCTTTTGAGAGCGTAATTACGTTTAGAAAATTTTGTACTGCGTCTACTCTTTCTTGACAGACTTGTACTTTGTGATTTTTTTGTAACATAGCATAGGTGTAATGTGTTTAAGTGGAATTAGTATTAAGTACGTCTGCAATAATGTTTATTAGTAATATATTGAAAGAAAAGCACTTACCAAGACAGATAGTAAAAATTGTCAAGCTGATGGTCCAGCAAGAATTCTTCGGCGGCACTGTTTCCCTTTGGACACGTTCAGCGTTGTCGTTCATGATTTTACTTTAAAAATATTACATGACTTGCAATGTAACTGCTATTTACTTATTTAAGAAATCCGTACTAACCGTAAATTAGAATTATTTTAAAAATACGTTTGTTTTAGGTACTTTTGAGTTTCCTAACGAAGCTATACTAAAAAGTAAAAACTAAAAACAGGTGACATTCGATAATGACGGTGATGCCAACTATATAGAATTTTTTTCCCCTAAGCCCACTAAATTTCAACCAAACCTGTACCAAAACTCCTCAACTATAATCCAAATATTTATCACTTGTGGTGCGTTCTATTAAGCGACCAAAACGCTGAAAATACTCCTTCAGCAGTTCCACATGGCGACCGCAATCGTTGTGATCTCGGCAAAAATGTCACTCATAGTCATGACGTCATTGTTTTCGGTCGTACAATGCTCAAAACGACTCACATAAAAGGTGGGTTGAAATAAATGTTTTAATAAAGTAGTCAATTTTGCTTCATATGCAAAATAATTTGTTCATTTAAATTTAAATAATAATAATAAAATATGGTCAAACTCTATCATGGATCATCCATGTACAAGCACTTCGCAAAAAAGTTTCTGCCACCACCATTTCTCTTAGGCGTCTGAGCAATTTCACCTAACCATCCCAACTAAAATCACTCTAGCTGGCAGCTGCTAGCAGAAACCCTACTATTTCCAATCGGACTACACTGACGCTGTCCCTAGTGTGACCTCAGTGAACAACTACCGACGGGTGCCCAAAAATATCCACAAAAAATGTATCCTCTATAAAACCCACTGTATAAATTATTCCACTAAATTTAGTGGAAAATCTCCATAGTTGGCAACACTAGTCTCCATAGTAATAAAAAAAAGTAAATGTCAAAGTGACAATTATAGTATTTTTTTCTTATTATGGCACTTCGGCTATTTAACTATGGCCAGTGTCGACTGTCGAGTATATTATAAATAAAAAAATATATATATTTTCAGACAAAGAAGCCCATAAGTATTATAAATAATTTTGTGACAATAAAATTATAAAATAACAAATAATCACAATGCAGCTCATCTTGCTACCCTGACATGTAGCTCAGTGAGTCTGCGAAGGAGTGGAGAGTCAATTCGCTCCGCTATCATCTTCAGCCCCCCTATCATTAACTTTGTCAAAACCTGAGCTAATCCGTGCAGGTATGTAAACAGTTGTAAAGTGAATGGTTATGTTTCCGTATCATGTGCACTTTTACTTCTCAATGGTTTTAACCTGTAATATTTGTCTCTGAACTGGATTAAGAAATGTCAAACACGAACGTCAAATTTGACTAACGGAATTGTTTTTTTTTTTAGGAATTGAAATGGCTTAGTCATAACGACTAACGGAAAAATTGTAAATCAAGATGAAAATATAGTTTAAAAAAAGATTAATATTTTTTATTATAAAATATACTATTTTCTAATATAAAACGTGGTCAATGTAGGAATAGTTACTTTTGCACCGATTTATTGTATTTAAAGGTAATTATTATAAATGTGTAAATGGTTTTATTTATATTTTTTGGTATTTTATAAGCCCTTTATGAAAACACTGAGAAAATAACACTCCTTCATGTTTATATTATCACAAGCATGGCGATCTAGAGGAGAAAGAATTCTCTGACATTGGCAACTAACTGAGTCGGCAATTAAAAAAGAGAAGAAGAAGGAGACAAAAAAAAAAGATAATTGGATATTGTTATTAAGTTTATAGAGATTATGTTTTAAGCAAGAAATTGATAAGTTTATTATATCCTATACCTACTTGATACCTACGCTAAATAATCTACCATGAAAAAGTCTTAGAAATGCATCAAACTTGTGGATTACAATTACATGCATTACAACAGAGTTGATGTCATGAGTTGAACATAGTTTGTTGAACTTGAACTCATTCTTGAACACCTACGTTTTTTTGAGCTTTCAAATAGGTATTATTGTAACATAAACAGGCAATTTATAAGTTTAATAATCCCCTTTTTGTGCCTTGTAAGGCATTTTACATTATTAGTACTGTGTACGCTGAACCAAATATTTTTCAGGATAAAGGATGATTGCTAACACTGAGATACTATAAGTACTACATTTTATAATAAAGAATAGCAAGTGTAATGATGACGAAGTCCTAGGAAGATAATATATATTCACTCAAAAGCTTTAATTAAAAGAAATTTAATAAATACTCGTTTTTAAATGTTTTTTCATTTATTTTCTCACTTAAATATACCTACCTTAGATACATATTCATACACAGCTTTCATCAATAGGTACTACATTTGTCTTACACCTTATTATCAACCTAGTATCAGATAGGCAAGTGTTAAATCTCTTTTATATTATACTTCTAAAAATATTTATACAGCGGAAATCTTAAACAAGGTCTTGTCACTTAAAATCAAAGAAGATGAATCAAATATCCCTTGTGTAAATATTAATTTATTATTATTAAAGGAGTTCAAATACCAACTTTTGATGAAAGATAAAAACAATATTATAATTTCAGACTTTTATTTGGCAAACCAATAACAATTAGAAACTGCATTGCAAGTTGCAACTATGGGAAATTGCCTGGGATATCTCAGACAGAGAGCGGTCAAGGGTTTTGTGTTCTTTGTGTTGTATTATGTTGTAGAATGCCTCCCGTGTGAGTATCTCTATATACTCACACAGGAGGAGTTCTGAATGTGTTAGAATTGCTCCTCAGTCACACACTGACTGCTCCAACGCAAATGCTTCAACGCGTGACCACTCTGTCTGATAGGTCCCTAAAACGACCACATCTTTTTAAAATGTATAATACATGAGGACTTACTAAAGTCCTCATGTATTTTAAATTTTAATGTAATAAGTAATATAAAACTAATATTATTATTATTGAGGTACAAAATAATTTTTGGTAATAATAATATAAGTTCCAATGAAAATATTATGTTTTATGAACAATAAGTATGTTTGTTATGCAATTTTTGTTATGTCTTTTTGGAAAAAGTACTATAAGTAATGTAGGATTATATTTTTGAGTTTTAGTGACTATTCCCATTGTATATTATATCATATTGTAGTCAAGAGAAGTTATAAATGAAAAAGTGCATATGAGAATTTAGCTAATTTGGATTTTATATTATCAATGATTTAACTTTTCTAGTAGTTTAGGTGTATGTGTGTGTGTCAATATTTATTCGTGAATATACTTGAATCTAAAGTTTCAAAGGTTGTGTTCTCAAAATTCTTGTTATTGAGAAAGTAATACCTTTGAATTTACCTCTTTGGTGCAGCGTTTATCATGCATGGTTTACAAGGAAATAGTTTGTGAAATAACACAAAGACCTACTGCAATCAAAAGATTGTACGAAATGCTCCTAAGATAGGTTCCTAAGAAGTACATAGTAAGTTTTAATTTAATATAAAACTAATACTTATTATTATTATTGAGGTAAGTACAAAAGTATTTTTGGTAATACATAATAATATATGTTCCTATGATAATATTATGTTTTATGAACAATAAGTTCCATATGTTTGTTATGCAATTCTTATTAAGTAAGTCTTTTTTGGAAAAGTACTATAATGTAGGTTTTTGTTTTTGAGTAAAATTTAGTGATTTACACTATTCCCATCATATAATACCATATTGTCGTCAAGAGAAGAAGTTATAAATGAAAAAGTGCTCATATGAGAATTTAGCTAATTGGGTTTCTAATTGGGATTGATAATATCATATCAATTATTTAACTTTTCTAGTAGTTTAGGTGTGTCAATGTTTATCCGGAGCATGTTATACATACATCTAAAGGTTAAAAGGTTGTGTTCTGAAAATTCTTGTTAAAAGTAAGTAATATTGAATTATTTACCTCTTTGGTGCAGTGTTTATCATGCATATACCAAAATACTTCAGGTTTACAAGGAAATAGTTTGTGAAATAACACAAAAACCTACAATGCAACTATAAGATTGTACCTATAGGTTTTTGGTGAAAATTCATACTTGTTTTACAGTAATTATACACAACACTTGTGTTCCTTATACCTTGTATGTGTTTCTTGTGTACTAAATCAATGCAGTCTTAGCTCATCGCACAAATGCAAACCTTATTGTTGACTAGACATATAGGTATACTACACCTCACTTATGTTATTATTCTGAAACCTCACTAACACTAAATGGATTACTAAGGTCTCTACGTCTTTACTTATGTATCAGTTCGTGATTAACTTGAGAATACTTAATCGTTTTCCAAAAATTTGGACACTTCGAATGTTAAGTTTTTTGGTTTTAATAACGAATTATTTTCACTAAAATATATGCTACAGACTAAAATATAACTTATTAAGTAACTAACCAACTAAATAGCAATATAATTTAAGACTAAAAAGTATGTAATATTAATAAATAAAATTACTAAAATGTAAACTATTCAGTAAAAGCTACTCGTTGGTTGGTGTTTATTGAATTGCTGTATTTGACGTAAAAGCAAGCGAGCTTATGTCAGAAGTGTTGTCATGATTCGAAATTATTACTCAGTTAACAATGGAGAAGTGAGTTTGGTGTCACGTGACCACTGACTGGCTGGAAAATAGAGGTCATGGTACCAAAATGCGAGCCAGTCAGTATTCTGGCTGGCTTTAAGAGCTCATGATAGAGGCCCTGGACCCCATTCCGGCTCTTCCGAACTCTATGCACCACTGACGCTACCTTTTTCCGCATAATCGCATAGAAATCGTCGACACCTGCATCGGCAAACATCCCGGATGCACTGCAGTATCGAGGGAGCCGCAATAGAGACCAGAATATGTTATTGCAAGGCGCCATAGGAGTACAATGAGGACGGAAGTTCGAAAAAAATTCGTTAGTTAACATTTGTCTAATTTGATGAAAAATTAAGTATAAGTTAAATTTCCAACGGCAGCAAATTCTTTGAAGTGTTCAGAATACACCATAGGTTTTTGAAATTTTTAAATTAATATTTAATACCTTTAAAAAAATAATCAGTGTGACGTGGTCGGTTTTGAAGCCGCGCGCGCTACCTAAAAATGCCGCGCGGAGGCTTACTTGTTTCAGCGTTAAATTAATATTATAAATAATAGAGATAGAATTCCGGGAAATAAGAGTTTTTTAAGGAAATTTCCTCTTGTTTAAGAATCTTTATTTAAAATTTCTTAAATGTTAATAGTTTCGGAGTTCTTAACAAAAAACGGAATAACTTTTTTTTTGCAACCTAATTTGCTTATAACTTTTGAAATTTTTTGTGTGCTAATACACGCTTCCGATACATTTTTCTAGACGTCTTCCCGAATCTAATGAGGTATCGTACGTATTTTTATGACCCTTATCTCTATATTTCGCCATTCTCAACTTATCGCTTAGACTACTAGTCAAAGTCTAAGTAATAGTCAATACAGTCAAGAAATCAAGTCGGTCGATTCAGTAAAGTGATAGACGCTTTATTTCGATGGAGTTTTGGAGGGAACATAAAATAGCACGTTTCTGGATAATGTATCACTTTCCGACATTTGTGTACGCAGTATTTCTCCACTATTTAATGAATGTTTCATTAAATAGTGGAGAAATACTGCGTACACAAAATATGTCGGAAAGTGATACATTATCCAGAAACGTGCTATTTTATGTTCCCTCCAAAACTCCATCGAAATAAAGCGTCTATCACTTTACTGAATCGACCGACTATACTTATTAACCTTCCTCTTGAATCACTCTAAGTATTAAAGAAAACCACATCAAAATCCGTTGTGTAGGTAGTTTTAAATATTGACAAAGGGACATGAGGGAAAAAAAGCGACTTTGTTTTATAATATTATTATGTAGTGATGAATGATGATAGTGATGATTATAGATAGCTACTTTTTAGGGTACCCAAAACCAAAAGGTAAAAACGGGACCCTATTACTAAGACTTCGTTGTCTTTCCGTCTGTCTGTCTCCAGGCTGTATCTCAAGAACCGCTATAGCTAGACTTCTGAAATTTTCACAAATTGTGTATTATATCTGTTGCCGCTATAACAACAATTAATACTGAAAACAAAGTCTCCCATACAACAAACGTGATTTTTTCGGCTTTTTTTTGTTCAATATTAATAATGGTAAAAATTCTTTAAAGAATAATATTAAAAGAAAATACAAATTTAAGGGGGGCTCCCATACAAAAAAACACAGTTTTTGGCTACTATGTTATACTTATACGGTACGGAACCCTTCGTACGCGAGTCCGACTTGGCCGATTTTCATGCCCGCTGCTTCACTCGCGTAAACAGTATTTCTGGAATACTTTAAAAAAATAGAAGAACCTCACCATATAGACGTAGGTACGTATTGACTAGGCTGTTATAATATTTTTATATAATTTTTTTTCCAGCACTACCAGCACCCTGGGTGCCGAAGAAATCTCGCCCAGGGCGCTGCACTGGTGCACTGGTACTGGCTGTCGAACAAAGTCCTCTCGCGATGCGTAGGTATAGTCTGTAACTGTAAGGTAGTCAACGGCGAGTTCGGCGACTACCTAGTATAGTATGGAGCATTTCGGGCAGGTCTGTAATATTTTTGAACTATTTTGGAAAGTTTTTTAGTTGACACAGTAATTTTTTCACCGACGTTTCTATTTCGGAAAGGTCCTTTAATAATGAATATTACCTTCAAGAAAAAAACAGTCATCATGCCTATTATAAATACTCTTTTATTAAATGTTCATGTCTAGTCACTTGTGTGAACGTGGTGATGGTGAACTGCGTACACTTGTCATTGTTCCGCGGGGCTGTGGAGACGATCCCGCGGATGAAGTACCGCTCCACACCCTTGTCGGACTCCGGAAACGCCAGGCCGCCGCCGCTGTCGCCCTGACACAGGGCGGTGCCTGCAAGAGTTAAAATAATATTGCTATTGCCTCATCATGATATAATATACGTGGGAGAGCCATGCTTCGGCACGAATGGGCCGGCTCGACCGGAGAAATACCACGTTCTCACAGAAAACCGGCGTGAAACAGCGCTTGCGCTGTGTTTCGCCGAATGAGTGAGTTTACCGGAGGCCCAATCCCCTACCCTCCCTCCCCTATTCCCTTCCCTTCCCTTATACCCTCCCCTATTACCCTATTCCCTCTTAAAAGGCCAGCAACGCACTAGCAGCTCTTTTGATGCTGCGAGTGTCCATGGGCGGCGGAAGTTGCTTTCCATCAGGTGACCCGTTTGCTCGTTTGCCCCCATATTTCATTAAAAAATAAATTCAATACTGCATGGTCGTGACTCGTGTGGGATATGGCCTGAATATCGGCTATCCACGAACACCCGAACATATGAACATAACATTATTTTGATATCATCATCTCAGGGTTCCCCTAAGGGTCTTGCTCAAGCTGTGTTGGGGACCGCTGCGCATATTATACTATATTCTTTTGATGAGGAGTAGGATGAGCTATAAATTCTTATTTTCTTTGTTACGATTTTTTTAACAGGTCTTGTAATTTGACCAAAAAAAAAAGGATTAGGTTAGGTTAGGTTTTTTTTTTTTATTATTATAAAATTGTGGCCGTCTATGGACTGTTCGTCCATATCCTTTTTTGTTATTTTATTATTTAGATTTTTCGCACCAAGGATAATTGAAATAATATTATGAATTTTAATTAATTGTGGTCCATCACGCCATGGACACTTTTTTTTTTTTAATTAAATATAAGTAATATATATATATAATAATAAATAAAATAAAATAAAAATAAAAAGCCTTTTATTTCCTAAACAGTTACAGTTACATTAATTTTTACCTAACTACTATATTTTAAAAGATATTATATTTTCTATTTTTCTAATCTAAATTATATTTTTTCTTAGGAACCCCTCTCAGGTGAAGGCCTCTTCCAAGGATTGCCATTTCTCTCTTTCCTGTGCTATATATCTCCATTGTGGTCCGGCTATTTTTCGGATATCGTCTTCCCATCTCGCGTAGGGTCTTCCTCTGCAGCGTTTACCTGGTGGTCCCTGCCAAGATGTCACCGTTTTTGTCCACCTATTGTCTTTAAGTCGTACTACATGACCGGCCCATCTCAATTTTAATTTTTGTGCTTGGTTTAAAGCATCAATTGTTTTCGTTTGAGCTCTTATATTATATGTGTGCTTTATTTTTTGTACTTTTTTAATGTTCATCATGCTGCGTTCCATTCCTCTTTGGCAAGTGATTATTTTATTTTTTGTTTTTTCCGTAAATTTCCATGTTTGGCACGCGTATATGAGACATGGGATAAGGCAAGAATCCATGACTTTTCTTTTTAAATGTAAAGGCATATTGTCATTTTTGAATACTTCTTTGCAGCTCCAATATTTTGCCCATGTATTTTTTACTCTTCTTTCTATTTCCAGATCGCTACTATCTCTACTGAAACCTATTTGTTTTCCTAGGTAAGTATAGTGTTCTACGTATTCTAAAGTTTGGCAATCTATTATTATGTCTCTTTTCGTGTGGTTGGTCATAGTTTTTGTTTTTATGGCGTTCATTTCAAGACCTACTTGTCTGCTGGCTTTGTGCAGAGCTCGTATCATATTTTGGAGTTCAGAACTTGTTTCGGATAATAAGACCAAGTCGTCTGCAAATCGGAGGTGGCTAAGATATTTCTCATTGATATATAGTCCTTGATTTTTCCAATCTAATGTTTTTATTACATTTTCTAAGATCGCAATAAAGATTTTTGGTGATAAGGGGTCCCCCTGTCTTGTGCCTCGTTCTACAGGAAAGCTCGGTCCAAACGTCTCTAGTTTAACTCTACTAGTGCATCTGCTATAAATATTTCGGAGGATCTTGATATAACCTTCTTCTACGTTTTGGTCTTTTAAAGTCTCCCATATGCTTTCGTGTGCGACCATATCAAAAGCTTTCTGATAGTCGATAAAAGCAATATATAAAGGCCTTTGATGTTCTTGGTACTTTTCGATTATCAGCTCCAGGGTATGAATGTGGTCGACAGTTGAGAACCCTTTCCTAAATCCAGCTTGCTCTATCGGTTGTCTCTGGTCTAATATAGGGCTTATCCTTTGGTTTACGATCGTAGCGAAGAGTTTATATATTGTAGACATAAGACTTATAGGTCTATAGTTCCCAATGTCTTTGGGGTCGCCTTTCTTGTATAGAAGTGTGATGTTTGATTCAGACCACTGGGATGGCGTTTCGTATGTCTCTATGATCATATTGAACAATTTTACTAATGGGGCAGTCAGAATCGTGTAGGCTGTCTTTAAAGCATCATTAGTAATATTATCTGGCCCAGGGCTTTTGTCGGATTTTAACTTTTTGATGGACTCTTCTACCTCTTTGTTGTTTATAGGTTCTATGTAGCTTTGTGCTGATAATTGTTTTTCTTGATCTCTGAGGGTGATATTTGGTTTATTTTTTGAGCTGTACAGTTGCTTGTAAAAATCCGTGGCAATATCGATTATATTCTTACGATTAAACGTGGTTTTTCCGGAATCTTTCAGCCCATCAATCCATGTTCTTTTTGTGTTCAGTTCTTTATATCCTTTTTTCAGGCTTCCCTTTTCTTCTAGGTGTTTCTTTATCGTGTCTGTTCTGTGTTTCTTATAATCGTTTTTTATATATTTCGCTATCAACTTATATAGAGCCTTAAGTTCATTTTTCATAGCTCGAGTTTTGTTGCTAGTTTTCTGTAGCTCTTGTCTTCTTTTTATGAGTCCTTTTGTGCGCTCTGATAATGCATTTCGGTCTTTCTTATGTATATTTGTGTTCTGCGCTCGACGTAAACTAGACTGAATAGAATTTATTAATCGGTCGTAGTATTTTTGGACGGTGGTTTCTTGGTCCTGGTTTAGCAGCGCCGGTATATAGTTATTCAGAGTTTCTAAGTACAATGATATTTCGCTTTCAGTTTTTAGTTTATTATCTGAATTATTATTATAGCTTGCTCTACTTTTTATTGGCTGCTTCAGTGTAATTTTTGCTCGGAGTGGTCTATGATCTGAAGGATAGTTAAAACTTAAAGTTTCTATATTTTGGATTATTTGTGGTTGATTTGTCAGTATAAAATCAATTTCATTTTTATGCTGTCCATTTGGAGAGCGCCATGTCCATCTCCTTTTCAAGTTTTTCTTGTAATAGGTATTCATAATCGATAGGCGGTTCTCTAGGGCAAAGTCTATAAGCCTTTGACCTCTGTCATTTCTCGTTCCGTAGCCGTTTTGTCTTGTTACCATGTTTTCACATTTTTGTGGATGGCCTATTTTGGCGTTAAAGTCACCCATGAGAATGTAATCTTTATATGCGATATGTATGGCCTTATAGATGTTTTCATAGAATTTATCAACCTCGTTTTCGTCTGCAGCTTCTGTTGGGGCATATACTTGAATTATAGATAATTTCTTACATGGTAGGTCTAAGTGTATCATCGCTACTCTTTCTGATATACCAACATAACTTGAGATGTACGGCTTTAGATATTTCTTAAGTATAAAGCCAACTCCATACATGCCTTGTGTTTCTCCGGTGTAACATAGTATAAAATCTGTATATTCTGCTATTTCGTTGCCTAGACGTCGCACTTCGGATATTCCCATGACATCATATTTTATATTTGATAAGGCTTCGGTTATTTCAATTATTTTTTCTTGCGATGACAGTGTTCTTACATTGAAAGTACATATGAAGAGCTGGTTTTGGTCTGAGGTTTTTATTTCCTTTGGAAGGTAGTGGTCGTAATCTTCCTCGGTGACCAGCCGGCTTGGAAGATGTGAATCACTGTTTGATTTTTGTTCTGTATTTTTAAATTTTAAATAATTATATTTTGAGAGAGGGGCTGTTAGTTGCTATTTGTTCAGATTGTTGTCTCCTGCTTGGCCTTTTCCGTCTTTTTCCACTAAATAATTAAGAATATTTGGCTTGGTCGTATCTTCTGCAAAGCTATAAGATCTTTGTGTAGTACGCGTTATAGTAGTTCTATTTTTCTTTGCAGCTTTGGTATTCGTTGAAATACTATTCTCTCTGTTAGTGTTGTTTTGCGGCGATATAGAAAGAAATCTTTTCCTATTCTCAGTTGATTCGAATTGGTTTGTTCGGCTATTACTTATGATAAGTTTGTCGTATTTTATGATTGCGTTGTTACCTTTTTCCCTCTCTATTTTTACTTGCTCTTGTAGAATTTTTCTTTTCTCTAAAACATGTTGAGGATAGTCTTCTTTTATGTAGTATGTAGTATCCTATTAAGGCTGCTTTCTGCTTTAAGATCTTAATTTTGTTGCCCATTGTTGTAAATGTTACTGTAATTGGTCGTGGCTTTCCAGATTTTTTTCCTATTCGTCTAGCATTTTGTATGTCACTGCAATTGAGGTTCAGTGAGAAATATTTGTTTATAAAATATACAATATCTGTTTCTAGGTCGAAGTACGATTTTTCACTTTCTTCAATGCCAAAGAAAACAATATTTCGCTTTCTTGCATCTTTCTCCAATAAATTTAATCTTTTCTCCTGATCTTCTAATTTTTTATTTATTTCTTCTTGATTTTGTTCGTATTCTTTAAATTTTTCACTTATTATTTTGTTGACGCTCTCGGTAACTTTTTCTGTAACTATTTCGGCGCAATTTTGTATATAGATGTTTTTTGTTCGTCTATATCCATTTGAATTTTTCGAAGAGCGGCCATAACCTCTTCCATCTTGGAGTTGAATCAGTATTCTTATAATTTTATTATCACTCGTGAAAAACTTCTCGCTATTATTTTATTTTTATTTTATTTTTAAATTCAGAAATTTTTGACGGCCCCCGGTGAGGATCGATCCTACGATTTCGGGTTTGGAGTTATTAGTATCGTCCACCTGCGCCACTAGAGCGATGACGTAAATGTCGCAATTGTCTTTCACTACTAACAGCTACTCCGTGTTGCTAATTGCATAAGTGAGTTGAACTAGCAGTCCAAAGTCCAATGTTTAGACACCCGCAATTTTTGATATATTTTTATTGTATTTGCAAAACACTTTTTAGCTTTATTTTAACCACTTATTCCAGTTTTTATTGTCCACTTCCTTATTTATCACTCTTATAATTGATGAAATAGTGTGATAATAAGATCTTTTTATTTAGAAGTCCATCTAAATTGCAACAATATCGCACTGTCACTGGCAAAAGTTTTTGGTATTTGCTTTTGTTTCTAATCACTTATGTTTATTGTCTCCAATATATATTGTTTTTCGCACACTATTCTTCACAACTGTCTAGTTTTTTCACTCACAGAGGCAATTTAATTATTTTTAAAACTTATTTTTTACGGAGCCGATGTTAACTGTCAGGCGGTGGCGCCCTCTCTCACTATATATATATATATATATATATATATATATATATATATATATATATATATATATATATATATATATATATATATATATATATATATATATATATATTTTTTTTTTTTTTTTTTTGAACGGTGAGGTCCTAGTCGGTGTGGCGGCCAGTAGGTCCGACATTTTCCGATTTCCTTAGATTTTATGCTGCTCCACCCTTTGCCTTTAGATGTTGTGACATTGGCTTGGTGGAGAGGGGTCACTCAAGCTGGGTGGAGTTTCTAGGGTGTTAAAGAGATATCGTTCTGTGTCGAATCTACCCGCCATGTGGCTTAGGACTTTATCGTTCCTGTTTTTTTAGGTTAGATAGGTCTATTTTTATTAACTGTCATGGATCTGATCTTGTCTTTAAAACAACTTACCGTTCGTGTAGCCCGCACAGAACTTGTCACTCGTGACCAGTTCCCTGAAGGCCAGTGGCACTTGATCAAGACATTGGTCGATGTCCACGTACGGCAAATTTGTGACTTGAAGAAGAGGGGCGAAATCGCCGTTCGCGGCCGTTAGGCCCCAGCCGGCTACCTAAAATGTATTGTTATTTAGAAAATACGTGTTCCACTCGGGGACTGCCGTGGGTAAGCTAATGCATAGCATTTTTTATCAATTTATGCAATTATAATTGGTCGTTAAAGTCGGTGCGGCGAGCACCACACCCCGAGCCACACCGAGCCGAAGTCTGCCGAACTGAAACGACTTTAGACGAATGTTAGGTGTTTTTCTCGATTCGATCGCCGCGCTCAAAGCCCGCAATAAAAGCTATACAATAGCTTAAAGGAGTGAGCACACTGAGACGGGCCGTGCCGGGGCTCAGCGTGCCGGGGCGGATGCGCGTATCGCACACTGTGTCGGGGCGCAGGCGGATTTTTGCGATGAGCCCCGGCACGCTGAGCCCCGGCACGGCCCGTCTCAGTGTGCTCACTCCTTAACTGTGAGTCTGCTCTTGTGTTAAGTTTATCCAGTCCATCGGATTTACCTGTTTGCACTTCACACTACCAATTAAACTGGAAACAAGTTACAAGCTACTACTGCGAGATATCCCAGGGTGACTCGACACACATATTGGTATCTGCTTTCATTTTTTTACCTTTCCAATTTTGCCGATAGCTAGCTGCCGGCGCTCCAGGTCGTGATCGAAGTCCAAGCAGACCGGGCGCACGAACACCTCGTAGCGGATAGCAGTCACCAGGATCACCAGCGCTATGTCGTCCTGGAAGTTCGTCGCAGATCCGCGGAACCTCGACGGAATCACGAGATCTTTTAACTAAAAGAACCGCGATATTCATTAATTCCTACAAAGATTATTTTAAATGATGCAAAAAAACTATATACTTAAATAATATTTTTCAAGAGAAGCCTTACTTCTAACTTTTGGGCGTCAGTGTCATTCGGATGGTCCCAGTCCCGGTACAGCTTGCCCACCGCTACGGCGAATCGTGAAGCTGGCAGCTTCTTTTGTATATCGTTCCAAAAACAATGTGCAGCTGAAAAAATGCATTTAACAAACGCTTAATAATAATAATTTACATAATAAATCATTGAGATAGACGTAATAAATATTATATTGTATTCTTATTCGAATGATGAAATAAATAGTTAAGTGAATAAATTAAATAAACTTCAAGAAATTCTGGCACATATGATTTATGAAATAAAAATAATAAAAATAAATTAGTTCAAAAATCAAAAACCCGACTGCAAAACAATTTTAACTAAAAAGACCGAAACAAGACCTAATTCTGCCGGAGGCGTCTAATCCATGTTTTAATTTATACGACTCTTGCTTAGGTACGAGTTTCATGCCAAGATGATTAGAAGGCTAAAATTGTTTTGCAGTCGGGTTTTTTGATTTTGAATTAATTTATTTTATTGGCGACTTTTTAGTTTGTAGTCATCTAATAATTTCGATAATCAATCTAAGGGTGGGTTGCACCAGAGGCGTGGTTAAAGTTAAAGTTAAGGTTAAAGTTATGGTTATAGTTAAACATGGCGTCCTTTAGCTTTAACTTTAACTGGCGAAATTCACAGATGTCTGTTGCGTTTATTTTCTTATTCAAGCTAGGTACAGGTAACGGGATTGACAGTATAAAAAAATATTATCTGTAAAAATCGTCAGGAAAAATATCTATAACACTGTGAAACATTAAATTTTCACGAAAAATTAGATATACGTATGAGCGGTTATGGTTAAATATGGCGTCCGTGGACGCCATATTTAACTTTAACCACAGAATAGATGGATGCTGTTAAGCATTGGTGTGTCATCCCACATCGGACTAGTTTTGAGTACCTAATCGGTGTTTTAAGTTTTTTTGGAATAATCTTTATTTTCTGCTTATTTTAAGCAAAAAAATGTTATTGTGCGGTATCTTTTTTTTGTTGAAATGCGTAGATTATGATTATGAAAAAACATTTTAATTTTACATTCAGTTTTAAGAGAAAACGTATAAAAATGGTTAATGCAATATTGCTATAGGGCTTATTACATAGCATATTGTATTGTCCTTTGTGCTATTTCACATAAATGCAAAATTCTGATTTGTTCTTTCAATACAAACTATCTATACTAATATTATAAATGCGAAAGTATCTCTGTCTGTCTGTCTGTCTGTCTGTGTGTCTGTCTCGCTTTCACGCCAAAACTACCGAACCGATTGTAATGAAATTTTGTATACAGATAGTCTAAAGCCTGAGAAAGGACATAGGCTACTTTTTTACTGGAAAAAAGCGTTGTGAGGGGGTGAAAATGCGTAAATTTGTTCAAATTAAGTTGGTTCCAAAAATTCATTCGTTACTTATTAAATCAGTACTTTATCTATGCAGTGACGTAACCGTCAACCTATCAATGATAAATAGTTTATGGGTAAAGTTGTGTAATTGGGGGGTTGTGTAATTTTATACATATTATTATTAATCAACTTACGGGTAATTTCAGATGCACAATTACTTCATCAATCTGATTAATTTGTAATCTGATTAAAATTACTAATTACTTTTTGCCCAACTCTTAACGTGATAAACTAATTATTTCTACATTAACTAAATTTAATCAAAATCGGTTCAGCAGCTCAAACGCAAATTAATAAAGTTTATTGCGTGAAAACCGAACATTTTCCATGATAAAAAATATTATCCTATGTCCTTCTCCAAAACCTTTCGTAATATCTACATGTACTCAATATCGATATCTTATGCCAAATTCATTGTTGTTCACTGCGCGGGAACCGTACATTTTCCGGGAAAAAAAATATCTAATGTCATTTTAATTGATTCAAAGTATCCGCATACAAAATTTTATCAAAATCGGTTCAGCGGTTTAAGCGCCAATCATTTTAGAAACATAGCACATAAATGCTGTATACAAAACCTCACTAAGAGGAATAAGTATTAACCATTTTTGTACTCTAGAATATGCTACAGTGGGTTTTCAAAAAAATGGATTTCACTGTCGTAAACCTTTTGTTATAAAGAACAAAACTGCATTATTAACTCAAAACCCGATGATGATTTATGTGGGATGAAACACCAATGCTTAACAGCAGCCAGATAATAGTTGCTTTAACCAAAGATCTGACATTTTGCACTGTAATTAAAGTTATAGTTAAAGTTACAGTTATAGTTAAAGTTAGTTGGTGCAACCCAACCTAAGGGTTTTTTTAAATTATTATTTATCGTTCTATTCAATATTAAAACTGCAAGTTATTTACATATTTAGAATCAGTGTTTAAAATCCTTCATTTTGATACCACACTCGATATGCTTGGTAGTTTTTTTTTATCTTACATCATGTCGTCAAAAATCCGCCATTTTGTTTTTTTTTTAATGTCACCTATCTGAGAACACTTGGGCTATTAAGTCAAATCTAACGATACCCCAAATGTGAAAATCTGCTGAGCGGTTCTGAAGATACGAGGTAATAAAGAATATTACATACATACATACATACATACATACATACAAGATACGCGCTAAAAACATAACCCTCCTGGCAGTCGGGTAGTAACAATAAAAAACCGCGTGTAAGTCGACGTCTTACTACCTGAGATAACTACTGTCGTGCTGACGATGGACCCGCCACAAATGTGCGAGTAGTTACTGGACATAAGCCGGTATATTCCGGCGTGCCACGGTACCTCCCCCCTTATCGCCGCCCGCCCACCGATCACTAGCTCCATCCCACCTGGCGTCAGTCTGCCACATTCTAGTAACATGAAAACAATTATAATATAAAGTGGGTGCGAGCGAGGCCTGACAAAGCTATACTTGTGAAATAAACTCACCCGGTAAACAGACGGGGTAGTTATCCCATCCGTCCTCAAGACATCGCATGGTGGAGAGGACGCCGGAGTAGTAGTAGTGTGGCGCTCGACAGTTGGGGTACACCACGGTGCCCAGCGGCTCCTGAAGGTTGCACGGCCGGTAGCCGTCCAGCTCGGGCACGCGGCATCGGTACTCCACACTCGGGTGCTGGTCTAAGCGGCATAAGCCTGGAACAATAAGCCTGGTTACATTTTTTACTATACTAACGTCTATTTCTGTGATTATTTAATTTGAAATAACACTTACGAACGCAAGTTGGAAAGGAATCAGACCACGTGCCGTTGTAGCAAAATATATGATTAGTTTCATTGGGAAACCCGTACCCGTTAGCGCAGGTGTAGCTCAGAAGGGCTGTCAGAAATCTTTGCCCCGGCCTGGCGTCAGGTTTATCTTTCATAATGTATGTGCCGTACTCGGGGTACGGTGGTAACACACATTTCCCGGAGCTTATAGTTATCCTGAAATGAAAAGTTATGTTATGTTAACGAAACCAGTAGATGGACTTAAGTTATTACAAACTGAAAAGAATACTTACGCACTATCACCGCAATCGTCATCCTCGCAACTGGCGTCTAGGATACATTTAGGGAATTTTGTAGACCATACTCCTTTACGACAGGAAACTTGATTGATGTTATTCCGCAGCCTGTACCCGTCTGAGCAAGTGTAGTTCAGGACCGCCTTTGTGAAAGCGTGACCAGGTCTGGTCTTTAGTTCGCCCAATATCTTGTATGTTCCATGCGGGGGGAACGGCGGTAGAATACAAAGCTTACTTGAGTCTCTAAAATTAGTTTAAATCAAAAAACAAATTATTTGCTTAAAACATTCATTGGTGTTCCTTTCTGTCGTGCGATACAAAATATAGATTATGTTCAAGGATACTGTAAATCAAAACTTACTCGTTTTCATGGCAAACGTCGAATAACTCGTCGCTTCCATCTTCGCAGTTCTCGACCAAGTCACATTTGGCTCCCGAAAAAACACATGAACCGTCGCGGCATTGCCACTGGTCTTCACTAAAAATGAATATTCAAAAATTAACAAATCAATACTTACCCACTTCGAAAATGTTATGTCAAAAATAATATTATGAAGATCCACGTACCGACAGGTTTCTGCCTCCTTTGTGCCCATCCACGATTTGACTAGTAAAAAAAGGTAATAAATGCATTATTTCACTATCTTTGCAAAGTATCATATTATATTTTATCAACATAGTCACCTGGATTGCAAACTTGATAGGTATCGTAGCCAGATTTGGTGCAGCGCATAAGAGGGAGAGGTCGCCAGGAGTCGTACTTCGGCGAGTTACACTGAGGACGTATTACGGTGCCGAGCGGTTCGTAGAGGCTGCAGGGCCGGGTCTCGTTCCCGTCACCATCGGATCCCACGAGACAGTCGTATTTCACGCTGGGATGCGTATTTAACCGACAATATCCTGAAAATTATGTGAGATAATGATAATTTCGAGTCTAGCACCATAATGGATGTTATTTTGTTTTTATATTTATAGCATCTTTGGCCCCTAACAGGGTGTGAGGTTATAAGAAAACCTAAAAGAAAATCTATCGTTAGAATTAACTCACGCTCACATTGAGGGAATTCTCCAAACCATGCGCCGTCGAGGCAGTAAAGCAGACTTTTTGATTCCTCCATGTGGAACCCGTAGTCGCACGTGTAGTTCAGCAGCACGCTGTTGTACAGATCTCCTGGCGAGTGGTCTTCCGCGATGTCCTCAGCTATTCCTCCGACTGTGTAACGCCCGTTGGTCGGGTGTTCGGGCAAAACGCATTTTTTGGGGTCACTCGCGGGGGTTGTCCTAAGTGTAGCAAATAAGACTCGTAACTCTAATTTTCAGGAGTTGTAAACATCATGAATCATTTGATACTGCTAATTAATCCTTCGATCGTGGATTCTTGGAAATCTGTTGTTATTCTATTGTGTCTCGCTTACCGGTGAGCTTATGGGGCTTGATGGGTTATCTTTTTTTTTAGGGTTAACTCAGCCGTTTATGATCCGATTTTCAAAATTCTTTTTGTGTTGTATAGGATTTAACTCGAATTTGGTACCATGTTCACAAAAGTGGTGATCTGATGATGGGATCCTGGAGGAATCGAGGGGACTCCTTGAAATTTGTATGGAAACATATAGTGATTTCAATTTTTTCTGAAGCGTTCGAGGTAAATTCTACCAAAAAGTAAGATTTCGCACCAGGTTATACCCTGGATCCGAAGGTACCCAACAGAACTTTTGAATCCTTATAGATACAGGTTCGGGGATTTCGGCGTTGTTTAAACGACTGAAAGCATAAGCCAACACATAAATTTATTTGATCATTATCATCAAAATCATAATTATGCCATGGGTCATCACATTATGACCCAATTATTGATGCTTTTCATGATATTTTGCATCGAAGCAGATGTTTTTGATGATTATTTCGCTGTTTGTGGACCGATTTTCAAAATTCTTGTGCTGTTGTATAGGATATAATCCAGGCGCGGTCCCAAGGGCCCCCCCCCCTGCCCTGGTCACAGGGGACATGACCCCCCCAAAATCTAAAGTCAAATTGGAAAATCTCAAAATCTTGCCAAATAATAATTTAAGGTTTCTAGTTATCCTATATCAGCGATATTTTTTTTTGTGTGACCCCCTGCAAAACTTCATGCTGCGACCGCGCCTGATATAATCTTGATTTTGTATAATAATTACGAAAGTGGTGAGCTGATGATGTGATCTATGAGCAATCGAGGGAAATCCTTGTTTATCAAAAGACTCATAGTGGTTAATATGTTGTTTCTAGTAACTTAAACATGTTACGAATAAGAGATTTTATTAGAGATTTTATACGTGGGAGAGCCATGCTTCGGCACGAATGGGCCGGCTCGACCGGAGAAATACCACGTTCTCACAGAAAACCGGCGTGAAACAGCGCTTGCGCTGTGTTTCGCCGAGTGAGTGAGTTTACCGGAGGCCCGATCCCCTACCCTATTCTCTTCCCTACCCTCCCCTTTTCCCTTCCCTTCCCATCCCTACCCTCCCCTATTACCCTATTCCCTCTTAAAAGGCCGGCAACGCACCTGCACCTCTTCTGAAGCTGCGAGTGTCCATGGGCGACGGAAGTTGCTTTCCATCAGGTGACCCGTTTGCTCGTTTGCCCCCTTTTTTCATAAAAAAAAAAGAGAAAGTTCATACGAAGGTGTCTCTTAGTCCAAAGGCACTGAACAGAACTCCTGAACCTTTAAAGATAAAAGTTTTTAAATTGCAGCATCGCTTAGATAACTGCAAGCATTTACCACAATTTCGCTTACAGTAACATAATGTGATAGTTAACTTTCGTAGTGGTTATTTACGCATAAAGCCTTATCTTGTAAATAACTAAAAAGAGTGAAATTATTATTTTTAACAAAATATTAAAACCGACTTCCAAGGTGATGAAAACAATAATAATATGAACTAAAAAGTATTAAATAACTCTTACTCTATAATAGTGCCTTTTTCAGAATTCGTCTAAATCTCAACTATTTCTGTAAGTACATACTACAGTCTTCATTACTTTGAAGTCGGTACCAGTCTTAAAAGCTTCAGATATTCTGACATTGACTGAACTCACGATAAAATTAGCTGGTACCGACTTCAAATACTGAAGACTGTAGTATGTACAGAAATAGTTGAGATTTAGACGAATTCTGAAAAAGGCACTATTATAGAGTAAGAGTTATTTAATACTTTTTAGTTCATATTATTATTGATTTTATCACCTTGGAAGTCGGTTTTAATTTTTTGTTAAAAATTATAATGTTATTATTAATTATGGGTTGTTCTTAATCAAGCCACAAGCGGTAAAAACTTACATCTCTGAATTTTCCTGCTCCGTGTTAGGCTCAATGGACACCGTCTCGGCCAAAATCACCGCCAGCACTGCAGAAATCGTATAAGATCATGACAATGGTGATATATTAAGATATTATAATAAAACCATTTTTATCTATGTACCATTTTGATATCGTTGAGTAAAACATCATTGGGTAGACTGACAAAAACACATTGGCCATAACCTGCAGTGGCGTAACTATAACTGGTACCCGTAGTAAATTGATGGAGTCCTATCAGTAAATATTGTCACGTTATAAAACAGGTACCTAAAACCAATATTTAAAAATATTTCTGAGCCCGCGGTCTCTCAGGCCTTTTGGGTCAGCGGCCTGTATCATTTTTGCAGCCCTGCCACCTTATTATTACGCCACTGTCAGAGTCCATGGTATAAATATAGTTTTAAACTGTGGGCGTCCGCCGTCTATGGTGGAACATCCCTGTTTTCCCACTGTGCACTCTATAAAAACAACCAACTTACCAGCAGATACGACGACGTAGCGCCACATTTCTTAATTTTTCACTAGTTTCTGTAACTGTTTTTCTCTGGTTCTAACGAGTGAACATCCTTTGGTTCTGTCCAATAAAAACAGATAAATGAGAAAATCACAAATTATTTATCCAGGAGGCAAAACAAATCGAGTTGATAACGGTCAACTAATCAAAAAGTTAAACTTGATACAAACGAGCCATAATGTGACTTTGCACATGTCAACTCGAGGAGTGGTATAGTAATTAATAATTATACTTTTTAAATATTATAATTATTATTAATAATATGTGGCTTATAACAACGGCTCAAAGATAATTGAGTGCACTCACCTTGTTATCAGTTACACTTTAATACATAAAAATTATAAATAGCTGGTACTTTAGAATTTATTCCAATAAATATTGCTAGTCGCTAGAGGTTTAAGCTTACGACTGGCAACCGGTTTATTAAGTTTTTTGTTACGAGTAATAACAACGACGATATAAATAAAAACCAATAAAAAAAAATATGTGACCCTGCATGTGTGACCTCTACAAACAAACATACGAATATGTGTATTTACGATCACTAATAGGGGGCTTATTATTCCAATCGTGTGATCGAATCCAGTGATCCAAGTATCGCAGTGCCCGTTCACTTTATTCCATTAGTTATCCGGCGCTGGTATAGATCACTGGATTAAAATAATCAATAATGTAAACCGGCCATAAAGAATAATAAAAGTGGAGCAAGATCGGCATATTATAGTAGTTACGATGTAGCTGAAGAACTGGGGATTGACCACAAAACGGTTTTGGCGCATTTGTAAAAAAAAGCTAGGTACTTACACAAAAAAGCTCGATATTTGGGTGCCTCATGAGCTCACTGAAAGAAACCTAATGAACCGTGCACTCATTTGTGATTCTTTATTACGATGTAATGAAAGCTGATAACTGGTGATGAAAAGTGGACCAGGTACGACAAATCGTGTGAATAAGATCGTGGTCAAAGGCCGGTCAGGCTTCACAGACTGTGGCAAAACCCGGTTTAACTCGCAACAAGGTGATGCTGTGTGTGTGGGTACTGTACTGCGAACAACTGATGAGATTAAAGCAAGAAGTTGAGAGAAAGCGGCCAGAATTAATCAACAGTAGGAGTGTGGTTTTTCATCATGATAACGCTAGACCTCGCACATCTTTAGCCTCTCAGCAAAAAATACGGGAGTTATGGCTGGGAGGTGTTAATGCATCAGTAAATCTAGCGTGTCGGTTTGTTTGAACTGGTTATTCTTGTCATACAGCATAATATTAACTAAGCGATGCGGTAAATATGGCTCCAGGACAATCAGCCCATAAGGAGCAACTAAACAACTTTGCATCAAATTAGTGCTTACAATGTTAGGTCGTTTTGTGTTTCAGCATTACAATGTAGCAAGTGCGAGGTGTTGCTTTTTATACTTTCTGCCGTTTCTGGAGATTGACAATGACGGCACCAAGAAATTGTCTCTGGTGCTGGTGCTGAGGGAATCGCGAGGTATCCTTATAAAACTCCTTTTTTCGTCGGGAGCTAAAAACACATTCCTCGCTACGCTATTTAAAGTGGAACGCACTCTAAAGGGAAGAAGAAGGCAAAATAAAGAAATGACAATCACAAAATATAATATTTATTTTTAGGGTTCCGTACTCATTAAGATACAAGGTTGACTTATTAATTAATATTAAAAGGTTTTAATTATAAATAATTAAAACCTTATTTATAATTTTTTAAATACTAACATTAGCTTTTAAGAATAAAGTGTTACTAACAATTGGGCCAAATGTAGTCTGAAAATAAAATTTATTATTATTATTAATATAAGTGTACCCTAATGGGTATACTTTCCTATACTTTTTTACCAATAAAACCAAATATTGCTTTTGGTTATCGTTGGTTGTGATTGTTGAGCTGTTCTTTGGAGCGATTGCAAGGAAAGGGAAGAAGAAGGCGAAATAAAGAATTTTCAATCACAAATAATCTTTAATGAAATACACGTGCTTAGTCACTTGTGTGAACGTGGTGATAGTAAACTGTGTACACTTGTCATTGTTCCGCGGGGCTGTGGAGACGATCCCGCGGAGGAAGTACCTCTTCCCGCCCTCGTCGGACTCCGCCGGGAACGCTAGGCCTCCGCCGCTGTCGCCCTGACACATAGCCGTGCCTGTAAAGAAAAGACGATATGTTGGCAGATCTTATATAGTATCCATCTATCGTCAGTCCTTACCATAAATAAAACATTGCGCAACAATTTTCAGGTTTCCATTGATTGTTCGTCCCGAAATTCGTGATTTGTTCTCCGTTAAGGCAAAATTTAACTATATGCTTACCATTCGTGTAGCCTGCACAGAACTTGTCACTCGTGACCAGTTCCCTGAAGGCCAGCGGCACTTGATCGAGACATTGGTCGATGTCCACGTACGGCAAATTTGTGACTTGGAGATGAGGGGCGAAATCGCCGTTGACTGCCGTTAGGCCCCAGCCGGCTACCTAAAAAGTAAATTAAAAATTGGACACTATCATTTCTTCTGCTTTTTTATGTCTCAATTTTAAGAAGCATCTCCAAATCACCAAATAATATCTTACCTTCCCAATTTTACCCACGATCAGCTGCTGGCGCTCCAGGTTATTATCGAAGTCCAAGCAGACCGGGCGCACGAACACCTCGTAGCGGATAGCAGTCGCCAGGATCACCAGCGCTATGTCGTCCTGGAAGTTTGTCGCAGATCCGCGGAACCTCGACGGGATTAAAATGTTTCTTATCTAAAATAAACTGCATATTACTTTTTTTTAGAAAAAATAAGAATCCAACTGGGTACATACTGGTACATCGACAAGTCTAACGAAAACGAATTTAATGGTCCCTGCCGTCGAGTATGTCGAGTTAGAGCTTGGCAGTTGCAAGCTCTAACTCGACATCGATCGAACCGTTTACTTTTATCTAAAATTCATATTTCGAAACTTGTATTACAGGTACCTCTAATTTTTGGGCGTCAGTGTCGTTTGGATGGTCCCAGTCTCGGTACAGCTTGCCCACCGCCACGGTGAAAAGCGATGCGGGCAGTCTTTTTCGTACATCGTTCCAAAAACAATGTGCAGCTAAAAAAAAACATGCATCTCTCTCTAAAGCATTACAATAATTAATTTCCAGGTATTTTCAAGGTTTCCATTTCATTTTAGGGATGGCCTTTGAATAACGTTTAAATACTATCCACTTTTTACCTGAGATTACAAGTGTTGTGCTAACGATGGAGCCGCCACAAACTTGGGAGTAGCTATTGTTTATAGTCCGGTATATTCCAGCGTGCCACGGTACCTCCCCTCTCTTCGCTCCCTGCCCACCTACTACTAGCTGCATTCCACCAGGTGTTAGTCTGCCGCATTCTCCAATTTTCAAAAACAAACAAGCAGTTTCAGTTAAAATTGAAAATATTATTAATAAATTTTGATGTTACCCGAGTATATATGTCCTACCTGGTAAGCAGACCGGGTTGTTATCCCACCCATTCTGCTGACAACGCATCGTCGCTAGAACGCCGACGTAGTAGTAGAGCGGAGCCCGGCAGTTAGTGTGGACCACGGTGCCCAGCGGCTCCTGAGCGTTGCACGACCGGTAGCCGTCCAGCTCGGGCACGCGGCATCGGTACTCCACACTCGGGTGCTGGACGAGACGACACATACCTGGAAAGAGATCTCACCTTACAAATTAATTAATTAAGATGGCTTATACTGAGGTTAGAAAGTGAATTTTGTTGAAATTATCTTATTGCAGATGTGGAGAGCTGTTCTAATTTCCATTTAACTAATGCAATTAGATACAGACATATAGTTAATATACCTAGCGGAATAGAGAAACAAAGGCCTGAGCAAGAGAGATGTCACCATTGAGGTACTATAGACTGGAGAGAGCCATAAATCGGTGTATAAGCCTCAAAGCGTGTAATATTATGTCCTACTTAGTAGGACATAACAAAGGAGTCGGTCTGCATATTTCATGTACTTAATAAAAGTGTTAATAAAGTTTTTAGTGAACATTTAATGCTAGATATTGTTGAGTTCTGTGATTCCGCTAAATAATAAACCATAAGAATGGTCAAAGAATACCTCAAACACGTGGATTTAACATTAAATACGTATGTTTTAAACAACGTTTTTTCGGCTTCTCAATCGGTATTTTTGTAAGCTAAAAAGATAATTTATAAGTTTATTAATCCCTTATTCGTGCCATATAAGACATTAGTGCTAAAAATGACAAATCAATTAATAATTTGGCTATAAAAATTGCATAGCTTTTTACGTGTGTTTACGGATCTCATCACTTGAACTATAGTTAATCGATATCATGAACTAATTGACTTTCTTTCCTGTATCATAATGTGCTTCGAAATAATCGACAAATAGATTATATTCAAGAAAATAAACGCACACTACTTGTATGAAAATAATCACAAAATGGCCACGCGATGACGGGCTAAGACTACATCTATACTATAATACTTTATCTATGGATGTCACTATCAGTAACACTGCGTGGTAAAAAGAGACGTGATACATGACAGCAGTACTCTTTTTTTTGACGTCCAGTCGGCACGTGCCGCACGTTGACAATTAAATCATGTTCAATCATGCTTGTGTAAGTGTATACGTACACATATTTTTACACACAAATGAAACCCATTTCGGTTTCGTTTGACAGCTCGAGATTGTTGCTCTATTCCGCTAGGTATATTAACTTTATAATTACAGATAACTCTTATTTTGTTTCCCAAAACATAACTGCTTTAACTGTCACCGATGATGACGTGAGAGCTGGTGGGTTGATGCCAAACGATAAGCAATCATGATGACGAAATGCTTTCTCATCTAATTTATAACAATATTATATGTGCCATCGAAGATTCCTTTGGAGTTGAACATAATATAATAATAATATTATGCTCATCGCATCACACACTACTTACGAACACTACTTACGTACACACGATGGAGAGGAACCGTACCAAGAGCCCTCGAAACAAAATATCTGATTCGTTTCATTGGTGATCCCGTACCCGTCGTCGCAGGTGTAGCTAAGCAGGGCTGTAAAAAATCTCTGGCCTGGCCTGGCGTCCGTTTTGCCCTTCATCGTATACGTGCCGTGCTCGGGGTACGGCGGTAGCACACATTTACCGAACTTAAGAGTAACTCTGAAACATATTTTAAATTCAATCAGGTATTCTTCACTTATTATCAATAGGTACACTTTCGCACCACTTGTTCAGTTTTTGAAAGCTAGATAACAGGAAGTAAAACTAGACCACAAATCTACTCACTCTTCACAAACAGCTGAAGACTCGTCGCTTCCGTCCTCACAGTTTTGGACATTATCACACTTTTCCTCAGATAGAATACACGAGCCATCGTTGCACCTCCATTCGTCTTCCCTGAAAATATTATGAGTGAGCAAGACAAGCACTAAAATGTAGAATTATTTAAAACATTTAATTGTTACGTTACTTAATATAAATTCTGCCATGCTTCTCCAAAAACTCATTCCATTCGATTGTGATTAGTTGATAACTAATTCGGTTTTAAAGATGCACTAACAGAAAGTGGCTAGGGGCTCAGGGATTTCATTGAATTGTCAATACATACCGACAGCCCGAGGATTCCGCCAGGCCGGTCTGCTTTGAAACTGATAAACAAAATATTATATTAGCTATGTCCACACTGTGCACTTTCATCTTCAATTT
Source organism: Aricia agestis (assembly GCF_905147365.1). Taxonomy (NCBI): domain Eukaryota; kingdom Metazoa; phylum Arthropoda; class Insecta; order Lepidoptera; family Lycaenidae; genus Aricia; species Aricia agestis. Next base: position 22,360,336 of record NC_056408.1, on the reverse strand, counting down.
TCGTCATCAACTTTCATATTGGCGCATTCAATAATTGAATGCGTCAAGGAACGCAACGCCAATATTGTCATTTTTTGAAGTTTTAGATACGGTCAAAGTTTTGGATGCGTCGCGGGCATGCCTCACGTTCGCTGTTGACTGCGCTATAACGCATGCCCTTGACGAACAGAAAAAGGCACAGTGTGGACAAAGCTATTGGACTTTGGTATATAAGTAGGGTTGCCATCACCTTTATTGCCGTCGCTGGTCTAGCACGACAAAAATCCCGGACATTTGGCCGAAATATGGCTTTTTCCCCGGACACCCATTAAAAACTATTTACTATTACGTCCCAATAAAAAAAAAATTGTAAAAAATTGATTAAGTCCTTGAAATCGTACTTAATTTTGATCAAAGGAAGAAAGTGTGTTTGTTTAGCGAGTTTTTATCTTTCGTTTATTGCTGCCTGGCTAAAAAGTTGGATTTCTCTCAACAAAAGTCTCTGGATTTCACCCGGACACTTTTCAAAAACCCGGCCGGACGGTCCCCGGACGCCCTTCAAACGAGGACAAATCCGGGGAAATCCGGACGGATGGCAACCCTATATATAAGTATCGTTCGTGTTGATTCTTTCAGCAAGGCGGCTTGGTATTTGGGGACGATTTATTCATATGACCGCGAACCTATTCAACTTCTCCGATTCCGATTTCGTCCGATTTATAGGATAACGGACAGTACTTAAGAGGAGTCCACACCGCCCTTTTTTCCATACAAACGTTGTCCCCTGTTTCCTCCCTGGATAATGCTAGTAGAGTTATAATTTTTACGGCCACTAATACAATGTCCCTATGTTGTCCTTTTTTTCATAATTTAATTATTAAATAAGATATGAACGTTCGAAAACCCAAAAAAATGGCCAGATTTTCCGCTGTGTTCAAACATCCAGAAAACAGATTTGGCTAGATTATACAAAAAAGTAAAACATAGGAACACAGCTCAAGCCTTTCTTTAATCTTTAATGAAAAAGTTACTTAAATTGGTTAAGTTTTGGAGAAGGAATCAGGGGACAACGAATCGTTGATTTTCTGCAGTTGTCTCTATCGCGTTCTGCGGTATAGGCTTGAGGTAAGGGAGCTATAGATATTACACGTACTTTTTTTCATTTCTCTAGCCCCTGGTGTGTCCTCTTAAGTTGGTTGCGTTGTATCAAACCCAGACGACAGATCACGACTAACTTTGAATTGACATAATCCTACCAAATGATGAAAGTCCGCCATCTGGATATGAATCAATTTATACGGCGGTACTTTGCCTTCGAAATTATCTAATGCATTATGCAACTGAATAAAAGTAGCAAAACGACTAACTTGCATCCTTGACGAAGAACTCGTGTTTTAGAAGTTGCGTGAAGCCGGCGATGGTGAACTCCGCGCACTGGTCGTCGGTGCGCGGCGCCACAGACAGCACTCCGCGCAGGTAGTGCCGCTCCACCCCCCTCTCCACTTCCGGGAAAGCCAGGCCGGCGCCACTGTCGCCCTTGCACAATGTTGTTCCTGTAACGATCAGATTTATTATTAATTAAAAAATTTACGTAGTACAGTAGAAACTCGATTATCCGGCCCTCGTTTACACTGATAATATCCGATTACCCGGACTACCATCAGAATATATATATCTTTCTAATTTCAACAATTGGTCCGGTTTATTTAATTCCTAAAGCTCTGGTTTCCTCCAAAAGCGGCGCCGTCATGCAGCGGCCGCAATACAGCTGTGAATGACGTCACTAGAACGCTGTCCATCTAATCAATATGACGCGGTTTTGTAGAGAACGGTAATTGACAATTCTCTAGGAAACCGCGCCGTACCACCCACATAGACAACGGTGCTAGTGACGTCATTTACCGCTGCATCACGGCCGCCACACGACGGCACCGCTCTTGGTGGAAACCAGAGCTTAAAGTATTTTTTTTATCTAGAGTCGAATAGTATGAATCCTTACCATAAGCGTTGCCGGTGCAAAATTTGTCGCTCGTAATGTACTCTCTGAAGTGACTTGGAGAATTTTTCAGGCAGTCTTCGATGCTCATAAACTGTATCAGCGCTCCATCGACTTTGCCCCGGGTTCTGTTGGTACCAGATAGACGCCATCCGGCTATCTGTGTAGGATTTCGAAAAATATAGCAACAAAAATTCATAAAAAATCAGGAATTACGATTTATTGTTTTGCTCAGCAGAAAAATTATTGTAAGACTAAGTAAAAAAATATAAAATAAAATTATACCGTCCGCGTCTTAGCACTCTCTGCAGTGCGGCGCGTGCGTTGCGGACGACATTAGCTATGTCCACACTGTGCACTTTCATCTTCAATTTTCGTCATCAACTTTCATATTAGCGCATTCAATAATTGAATGCGTCAAGGAACGCAACGCCAATATTGTCATTTTTGAAGTTTTGGATACGGTCAGAGGGCATGCGTCGCGAGTATGCCTCACGTTCGCTGTTGACTGCGCTATAACGCATGCCCTCGACGAGCAGAAAAAGGCACAGTGTGGACAAAGCTTATGCGAGATTTCACATAATTTCATGCAACGAATTCTATAGTGCGGCGCGTTCGGCGCGTGCGTGCTGATAAAATATGTGCGATCACTTTTTTAACCGACTTCCAAAAAGGAGGAGGTTATATGTTCGGGTGTGGATATTTTTTATAGACATTAACAAAAGCGGAAAGAAATGAGTGCACAAATATAAATATAAATTTACTCTGCCAAATTTTCCCGCTTGCAACTGCCTGTTGTCGAACTGGTAGTCAAAGTTCAGGCACACGGGCCCGACGTTTGGCCTGTAGAGGATCGCCGTCTTCAAGGTCAGTACCGCGATGTCGTCCTGGTAGTTTGTCAGCGTTCCCAGGAATTTCGGCGGAATTCTTATTTCACTCACCTGTTAAACCATCACTTCATTACGCACACATATAATTATTACTTATTATGTACTAGTATCAGGAAAATCATCAGTTCTCCTTAATAATACCTAAGTACTAATGAGTTTCAGATTTTTTTTACAGTAGAAACAGAATACACTGGCTTTGAAACTGATAGTAACAGTACAAAAAACTAATAGGATTCATTTTAGACTGGCCATAGACAGATCGCAAGTTGCAGTCGGTACCGACTGCAGCTTGCGGTCTGTCTATGGCCAATGTTAATTAACGAAACTCGCACTAAAAGTCTTACATGCTTTACCTTCGAATGGTTATATATCTTACCTCGGATTTCTGGGCATTAAAATCTTCAGGATGATCCCAGGAACTATACAGCTTACCCACCGCCACGGCAAAATTAGACGCTGGAAGTATTTTGTCTATGTCTGACCAGAAGCAGTGAGCAGCTGTAAGAATCAAAGTATTCATTCAATCGGTCACACAATTGTCTACGTATCGCTGATTGGAAAAGACCTCAACTCTTGATTAAGTATAGCAAAATATTATGTTCAAATACTTTGTAATCGGTGTATGACTTCGATCCGATGCGCTTCGAGAATGAAATGAGTCTTAAGTGGCATTGAGAATTATTGAGATATGAATCTTAAACAACCTAAAACACGACGGGATATTCTATGGATCATTTAAAAATGTAATCGCCAGTTTCGATAGGAGATGCTTAAAAGCACTTTCTCGGCGCGAAAAAAAAGAAAGGTAACGAATTTAGAAGTTATAATATAAAACTAGCTATTTGACCGAGCTTTGCTCGGTATTCGATAAAACACGAATAAAATGACATTTTCTAAAAATGATTCCTAGCTAGATCGATTTATCGCCCCCGAAACCCCCTATATACTAAATTTCATGAAAATCGTTGGAGCCGATTCCGAGATTCCAATTAAGTATACAAGAATTGCTCGTTTAAAGATATAAGATGTGGATTTGACATAACGCATCCCGTTGTGCTTGCAAGTTGCAATGCGTTTAAATCTACAGACTCTACAGTACAATATATGTGCAGGCCACGTTGGCGATTATAAAATACCGAAACGATCAAATTCGAGCACAAGCGATGGTCATTTGAAAGGATCATTTGTAATTATTGTACTGTATGTTTTAAACAATTATATTCTTTGAGCGGAGTAGCGACTCTTCGAATACTGTGGTACAGTCAGTTAATCGCAGATCTTTTAGCTATCTAAAAATCTGTTTAAATCTTGAAAGAGTGCAAATTTGAACCTACAAGGATAATAATAATATATATTATTACTAACTGACCCAGCAAACAGTTTTGCCGTATAAATTATATTTTGTAGTTGCAATATGGCAACGTACATCGCTATCCCCAAGCTATCCCGTCGCACAAACAATCAAACAATCATGGTCGGCTCGAGTTGTAATAATTATACTATTATTTATTCAACAAAATGCACTTATCGATATAAAAAGTACCCAGTAGACGATTCTCAGACCTACTGAGTATGCATAATATAATGATTCTTCAACCTTTGGCCTGCCAAATCTTTAATATTCTGCAGTACCTACTACCTACCTGATATCACATGAGTGGTGCTGACGAGGGAGCCGCCGCAAAGCTGCTGGTACAAGTTCTGAGTTGTCATTCTCCGGTAAATAGGAGCGTGCCAAGGTATTTCACTTTCTCCGTCGCTAATCTCATCAGCTGTCAATTCTGTCGCTTTTGGTGTGATTCTACCACATTCTGTAATAAAATGGGAAATTAATTAAACTAAAATTTAAATACATAGTTTTGTGATTATTATTATGTGTGATGTGCGAAAACTGGTTAAATTATAATTTTTTACAGTGTGTATCCAAACAAAGTGATTAAGGATTTGTATGTGTCCCTTACATAGAATTCACAGTAAAAGTAACAGCGCTGAAAGGGTTAAATAATAATTTAGGCAAACCTGGAGTACATGTAGGGTAGGTGTCCCATGAACCTTCTATACACCTCATTAATGGGAGTGGTCGAGGAGAGTAATAGTTTGGTTTCTTGCATTTGACGCGCACCATCGTCCCGTCCGGCTCGTAGGGGTTGCAGTTCCTAGTTCCTTCCTCACCACGGAAGCCGCTGATGAGGCATCGGTGCTCCACGCTTTCGTGTCGGTTTAACCGGCAAGGTCCTAAATTAAATTATGTCGATAGAATATAGACATCAATTATGATAAATCTGATAAAGGAAAAAGTTCACATTAATATTTAGTGAATTTTAAGGTTTTAGTTTGTACTAAATCATAGTTATATATGGGAAACCTGTTATTGGCTTTATTGTTTGTTAAACGTTCTTTGCTATAAGTATGTAAGCTGTTGGTTTTCACAATAAATAAAATAAATAAATAATCTGTCTTTGTTAATGAAATATGATGAACTCACGGACGCATTTCGGGAACCCGCCATACCAGGTGCCCTCCTGGCAATAGCTCGTGCTGCTGTTGCTGTCCAAGTCGTAGCCTCGACGGCAAGTGAAGTTGAGCAGCACCGAGGGATAGGCGTCGCCGGGGGCCGCCCTGCGTCCGCCCTCGCCGCCCACAGTGTACGTGCCGTGCAAGGGATAGGGCGGCAGTACGCATTTGCTGACTTGAATTTGCCTGCAAGAAATATCTTCAGTAGTAATTTTCTAATTATCTTACAAGAAACATTATTATAATATATAGGTTGATGAGCATGTAAACGTCATTCCTGTCACCTACACGTGATCTCTCCAGGGCCGGATTTATATATTGTCTTTTTGTGAGTATAGGCCACTTTTATTTCACCGCCCCATGACGCTGTCGCTTTTCCTAGGACGCTGCCGCCCATAGGCTATGACTGCCTAATGCCTATACAAAAATCGAGAGCTGGATCTCTCCCCACATCCCAGGCGTATCGGTCATGGATGGGACTTATGAGTTACGACAAGGCTACGAAGATAAAGGAAGAGTAGTTTCTATGCGTACTTATACTATTACTAGATCACTATAAAAATAGCTCATGTGTAGACTGAATAGCTTTTGCAAAACCAGACTCCGTCACTGAAATCAGTGGTGTGTGGAAATCTTTTTTGATGTCTTACGTGTGGTTCCCGCACAGCGCGAAGGACTCGTCGCTGCCGTAGGGGCAGTCGGTGACGCCGTCGCACTTGCGTTCGATGCTGATGCAGGTGCCGCCGACGCACTTCCATTGTCCTGATCTGAAACCATCGTAGCAAATTCTTATATCATATCAGACATAATATTATAAGGGAACAGAAACGCATTGTTAGGGTGCTTTGCCTGTCACCCAGAACTGGTCCGCATTGCGTGCCTGCCAGGTATGAGATTGAGCTCAGGTAGACCTTCAGAACTAGATATAGTTGCTGGTCGTTCTTACCTATGAAAAGGTCACAAACAGGTCTGTCTATCTGTTACCTCTTCACGCTCAAACCGCTGAACCGATTTTGCTGAAATTTGGCATTAGCCTAGTAAACGAATGATTCTAGTTGGAAAAGTCGAAAGCAGAAATTATGACTACGGAACTTTATTTGGACTAGTTAGTAGATAAACATACTAAAGGACTTCTTCCCCCAGATAAGAAGGACCAATTTTTTGGTTTTTTGATTAATTTTCGAAAACGGTGGTTCGTACGAATCTGGAAAATGCGGAATGCGGAAGGTTGCTTTTTCATGAGTTTGGGAGATGGACCATGGTATTACTAAGAAATTGTCTCTGATGCTGGCGCTGATAAAAACACTGGTTTGAATTTCATCTGGATTTACTATAATCACGTGTTCGAATAATTCTGCGGTGTACTACTATCGTCAGCCGGGTCTGGAGAGCCATTATTCGCGTCATAAGGTGTTAGCAAGTCGATCTCCCAAACTCATGAAAAAGCAACCTTCCGCATTTTCCAGATCGGGATGCTGGAAAACAAAATATTTTGATATCATATGGACCATCTTAATGGGAACCCTTCGGCACGGTTTGGTCAGTTTCTAGAGACTGGTTGATCTCCCGGAGCCTTTTTACTGATCGCATCGGCTTAATTTTGGGTTGATTCGACTAGATTATTCTGGTTTTGGACTGGTCTACAGGCTGTTCTGACATATATTCGGTCTATTGTGACTAGAACAGACAATGATAAAATCATTTAAGAGATTTTTTAGTAACTTAGATAACAGGAAAAATGATTACTAACTTCACTAACGTCTAGAGAAATGTATCGGAAGCGTGTATTAGCACACAAAAAATTGCAAAAGTTATAAGCAAATTAGGTTGCAAAAAAAGGTATTATGTTTTTTGTTAATAAAAACTCCGAAACTATTAACATTTAAGAAATAAAATAAAACTAAGTATTAATTTTTTTTTGAAAAGGTGCAATAAAAAAATCGAAAAATTTTTTTTCTGCACTTTGTTGTACTTATATCGTTGTTTTTGTATTTTTTAGGAGTTTCAGAAAAAGAATATAAATAGTTCAGAATTTTTGTATAACAAATTTTTAAGTTAATAAACAATGAAATTGTTGATAAAAATTTTTTTGCTTTTGTAACCGTCTACCGTCTAATATTGAGGACGGTCAATCATGATTTTTAAGAGGAAAATTTTTTCTAAAGTAATAATTTAAAAAATAGAAATATTAAAAAAACGATTATAAACAAAACAGCCACAGCCGAACGTATAACCTCCTCGTCTTTGAAAGTCGAACTTTCCCATTATGATGGTCCATATGAAAAAAAAAATGCGATATGACTGTAGCACATATTATTAAGTCTACTCTGAGTTCTGACTGTAGTCAGGTAATAATATTAAATTATATTAAATTATATTGAATCGTAGTCATTTGTAAATATGTAGTACGTAGTCGTAGTATCTATTCAACTTTAAGTAGGTATGTCCTTTGGCTTGAGGAATTAAAAAGTTTGTTTGGCAAAACTTCCGTACGGTTGTCTACACTCTCCAAACCATAATATTATATCAACCCTTCTTATATTTTTAATATTAAGTAAGCATTATATAATTTATAAAATATTTAATGTAACCATGTATTTAAAGAATGTATTAAGTAAATAATTATAAACAATTATTACTTACCCGCAACTGGTAGTAGTTTCTCTCGTCAAACGAGATGGCTTGAGACCTAAGCTTCCATTTCTGAAACGGTATAACCAACATTCATCAAAAAGAGAATTAGTATGAATTAATTAACTTTTCCGAAATGCTCAAGAATACTTTCAACCGACCGGCTAAGTCCTGATGATTCTCTAACGGTGCTTCCACATGCTAATCCAGGAACTGAAAACAACAGTTTTTTGTAAATTAAGTTTGAAAAATATTCTTGAAGGAACAAAATATGATTCACGAGTTCATAAGATTTAAAACATTTTATCAATCTAACCTAACCTTTCTTAAAATGTTGAGGAAAATGATTATTTCCTACATCACCTAATATTGTATATAAGTAAGTACTTAATATAAACTCAACTTACCTAAGAACAAAAGAAATATACACGAAACCATTATACTATATTATAGTCCACACTCGATGCCATAATATTATTATTAATCACAAAATTATCACATTATTATTTAATAATATTTGTATTATGAACCAAATAAACAGTAGGTACCAATAACCTAACTGATATTTCTACAAAATGACAATCTACGTAGCGAGTGCTCTCCGCGGGAAACCCGTGATACTGACCGCCGACCGGTCTGCCCCCTGACCGACCGTCTTTTCCTCTTAATATCGTATCAATAACAACATAAATATAATTATTATTATTGTATCTATATATGTAACGTTGGTAAAAGTTATGTGTGTGGATCTAAACGTGGATAGACATCACAAATGTTAGAGTGCATCTAAAGGTGACGATAACAGCTGTATCAAGAATGATAATAATCGCGGATCACTTAAATATCTTGACCCGACATCAACTCGAAAACGGGTTGACCAGCTATTCGGCTAAATTACAAAATACATAAAACGTACCAGTTCAAGGAGTGTTAAAAAACTGTATACGGCGACAGAATGACGTGTTTCAGGACTCGGGACTAGGTAGAGCGCAACTCCTTTTATACGTAGGAGAGTCATGCTTCGGCACGAATGGGCCGGCTCGACCGGAGAAATACCACGTTCTCACAGAAAACCGGCGTGAAACAGCGCTTGCGCTGTGTTTCGCCGAGTGAGTGAGTTTACCGGAGGCCCAATCCCCTACCCTATTACCTTCCCTACCCTCCCCTATTCCCTTCCCTACCCTCCCCTATTCCCTTCCATATATACCCTCCCCTATTCCCTTCCCTTTCCTTCCTTACCCTCCCCTATTACCCTGTTCTCTCTTAAAAGGCCGGCAACGCACTTCTTCTGATGCTGCGAGTGTCCATGGGTGACGGAAGTTGCTTTCCATCAGGTGACCCGTTTGCTCGTTTGCCCCCTTTATTTCATTAGAAAAAAAAAACCGGTCGCCAGACAGAGAGAAATTCGGCTTCTTCAAAATTATCTTTACTCGCCCACGAAAATATTGCCAGTATGCTGTATGCTGACACGCATAACGTGTGTGAAAATCAAATATAATTAATATTTTCGTGTGTGAGTGCGCGACCGCTTGGGCTGACGACAGAAGCGAGAGCCCAAGCGGTCACCAAGCCCAAAACCTGAAGCTCTCTCTATTCGACCATCACTTTAATTAAAATAATAATCCGTTGTTCGGGCCGACCGCCGATACTCAGGTTATCTACCTGAGTATCGGCTCAAACAACGGAAACTTATCTCCAATTTCCACTTTTTGGCTGCATCAGGCTAGTAGTTACAACACTGACTAGGATATGCAACAGCAACTCAGGTTTACGACGGGTTGATTTACGGCCGTTCCCAATATTCAATCTATCTCTGGTTTGACATACAACCGATCGCAGCTAACATTGAATTGACATAAAATATATGGCTCTAATGTCTAATGTGAGCTATTCCTATCTCTAGTAGGGCAAAACCAGAGATAGATCAAATATTGGGAATGGCCGTTAGACCGCAACGCGACGCGTAGATGCATTTCTAAATTAGTATGGATTTGACAGATTCGCAAGACGTCTGACGCAATTGAAATCTGTCAAATCCATACAAATTTAGAAATGCATCTACGCGTCGCGTTGCGACTTGCGGTCTGAATTGACCCTTAATTCAATAGGATATTATTATTTATTATATTACTGCAATATTATGTTTACGCTTACGGCTTACCGCTTAAATGCAGCTTATGCCAAATAAGCAAAAAGTTTCTGTCAATATTCTGATGGGACGTATGATTCATGTCAGATTTTGGTAAGATTATACTTACCGTGTGTGCTAGTATAGCCCTCTGCTCCGAACTTTGCGCAGTGTCCTCTTGTCAAAAGCATCTAAAGAATTTAGAAGCTTTTTTCTTCGTTGTAGTTTTCAAATATAACCTTCATATTATATTAACTAGCTATTGCCCGCGGCTTCGCTCGCGTTAAGAAGTATTATTATTAATTAGGTATCTCAGCCCGATCGGTTTAAAATTGACAATGTTTCATACACATCCCCTATTTTATCACCTTGGGGGTAGACTTGATCAAAATCCTTTCTTAGCGGATGCCTACGTCATAAGACTCATAACATATACATGCAAGCCAAATTTTATCCCGATCCGTCCAGTGGTTTGGGCTGTGCGTTGATAGATCACTATGTCAGTCAGTCACTCAAGACTGACATAGTGATCTATTTAGAGATTCATTTAATAAAAACCCGGACAACGTTTAACACTGTTTTATTTAAAAAAAAATATAGGTATATTTTGTTCACTTTACATTTTGTTGTACAAAATTGCGCTATGTAAAATATCTTCGGTAAAAACCCTAATTCAGTCATGCTGATAAAATTAGGGGTTTTACCGTCAGGTTTGGCTTCTGGAGATCAGATCTAAACGACGTCCTCTAGCAATCCGACGTTGGAACTCTAGAGGGACTCCTTGATGAAGTACTCGTGCTTGAAGACGTGCGTGAAGCTGGTGAGGGTGTACTGCGTGCACTGGTCGTTGTTGCGCGGCGCCGTGGACACGATGCCGCGCAGGTAGTACCGTTCGATGCCCTTCTCCGTCTCGGGGAAGGCCAGCCCGCCGCCACTGTCGCCCTTGCACAGGGCGGTTCCTGCGGAAACGGTGCTGATAGAGATACAACGTATGGAAATAATTTTCATTCATAATAATTATCAAGCCGTAACATTTCCGCACTCTATCTCTCTCGAGTAAACACTGATTAATCTGGAGGGGGATTGCAATTGAACACTTTTGTTGCAAACGTGCAACAAAAGTGTTCAATTGCATCATCATCATCATGATCATGCTCACTCAAGACTACTGTAAATAAAAAACATCGTTTTTGAGTTTACAGTAGCCTTGTGTGACGTTGACGAGGTCTCACCGTTCAGGTAGCCGGCGCAGATCTTGTCGCTGGTGATGAACTCACGGAAGCCGCTCGGGGAATTCTCCAGGCATGTCTCGATGCTCACAAACGGTATTTGTGCCACTTGGAGCGCCATCGAGGGCTTCCCGTTGGCGCCAGTCAGCCCCCAACCGGCCACCTAGGAGTTTCAATCTGTTATTGTTACATTGAAATAAAATATACAAAAAAAAAATAAGAAACCTCTATAATACCTTGGTTATCTATACAGGGTGTAACAAAATAAGTGATAATACTTTAGGGTGTGTACGTGCTTCTTGTACAGAGTTCACCGTGAAAATAGCAGCGCTGAAAGACCAAAATTTTTTTTCACTTTTGTATGGGGAATCTCGTGACGCTCGGGCGCTTGCCCATACAAAAGTGAAAAAATTTTTTCGTCTTTCAGCGCTGCTACTTTCACAGTGAACTCTCTACAAGGAACACGTACACATCCTAAAGTATTATCACTTATTTTTGTTACATCCTGTATAAAGGTCGTCTGACAGAAACTGATCTTTGCATTAAGACCGCCTATTTGTATATCTATCTATCTATCTATCTATCTATCTATCTATCTATCTATCTATCTATCATACTTTTCCTATATTGTGTTTTTAAGTTTAAGATTAGTTTTAAGTGGTACAAATAAAGAATTTCCTCCTCTACTCTACCTTGCCCAATTTTCCTTCCTGCAGCTGCCTTTTGTCGAACTGGTACTCAAAGTCCAAGCACACAGGCCTGACGTACGTCTCGTACCGGATCGCCGTCTTCAGGATCAGTATTGCGATGTCGTCCTGAAAGTTTGTTGCTGACCCCAGGAATTTCGGTGGAATTCTTATTTCGCTCACCTGTCAAATTATCACTATACTTTAGAAGTTTTATTATGGTTGTTAAAATCTGATTGCATTATGTAACAATTAAACAAAACAATTTAATATGCTTGGGAGCACTCATCATCATCATCACCAACTAAGTAGTTTACTTGGTAACATGAGCTATGGAAAGTAACAAGATTTAAATGTAAGCCTGGGATTTACTACCTGGGATTTTTGGGCATCAGGATCACCAGGATAGTCCCAAGGACGATATAATTTCCCCACTGCCACAGCGAAGCGTGAGGCTGGAAGTTTTTTTTCCACGTCCTTCCAGAAGCAATGCGCAGCTGTAAAAGAAAGATTTGTGTAAAGAAAACACAATGTCTTAATAGATTTCTAGTTTCTAGGCAACTTTATAGATGTCACTTATTTTTATATCTATAGAACTTGAGTTTTTAAGTTAAGAATAACTTCATTATGAATAAAGAGTTTCAAACGACACCTCATTTAATTTGTCCAAATAGGATAAGTACTTTTAAAGTTACGAGGGAACATATGAGCATACAGGTTAAAATCATAACCCTCCTTGCTTCTCCGTAGTCGGGTAAAAACTAGTGAAAAGGAATAGTAGTGAACATGTTCCGAGTACCTGAGATGACAATGGTATTCGAGACGAGAGAGCCTCCGCAAATCTGTTCGTAGGAGGATTTTGTGGTGCGATATATCCCAACGTGCCAAGGTATCTCGCCTCTTTGCGCGTCAACCCCATCTATGATCAGCTCTGTGCCGTTGGGTGTTAGTCTACCACATTCTGGAAATTATAAAAGTCAAATTAAAAATAATGCTATAAAAACAAATTTTCCTGGAATAGCATTTTTCTTAGGCCTAATAAACATAAAAAAACATCAATAAATTATAGGCTAATAAAACAAAACTATACTAGCCAATAATAGATATTTCATAAGTTTTTGCTTAAAATGAAGAAATGATGAACCTGATGATAATCACAATGAAAACAATTGTTATGAGCTTACCAATAAACGATAAAATCTTACAGTTGAAAAGTTACTTGTGGGCTGCTAAGTATTGACCAAATTATAATATAAGACCAACAATCGGCAGTTATGTTGATTCTAAGTATACAGTTCTTGTTTTTACTTTTATTTTTGGCTAATTGCTACGATTTAAATCACGGCATAAGTCACAAAAGCTTCATAACACTTATAATATTATCATCATCATCATCATATCAGCCTATAGTCGTCCACTGCTGGACATAGGCCTCTCTCAATGAACGCCAACATAATATTATGCTTTGTATTAAATTTTGTAACTGGTCCCGGGGTTTGGAACATAATTATTATTATTTTGTTACGTTGAAAAGGTCACATCATTTCTAGTGACCTTTTCAATCCATCACCATCCCTTAACCTTATGTAGAAAATGTGTCAGAAATTGCAGAGAAGTCTTATATAAGCAACAAAAAAGCATTTTCTAACAAAGCATTATCCAAAACAATTATTATCAAATTATTTTCGATATTTGGTCAGGTTAAAATTATACTCATGCATAATTTAAAAGTATTTATTATATAATGATTGTTAGTGCAACGAAACAAGGCTTCATATATAACTATTTCAGTGTTCACTGACACTACCAATTCTCCAAAATTCTTCATCAATAGAATTAGTTATTTCGTTATTTGTAACACTTTCAGTACTTTGCTCTTCTGTGACATTAGTGGCAACTTTATTACTATTTGGTACAACTTGATTGTGAGAAATGTTAGTAAATGTTTCTTCTTTTACGTACCTATTATTATCAATATTAATTACGATTGGAATATAACTAGAACTCGAGCTTTGCGAAATGTTAACACTAATAGTGTTGGAAATGTTATCTGACGTAGCGTTAGCGTTAGGCTTGTTTGGATCTCCACCGAATGCAAACTTATTGACATAAATTTGAACCACATCCGAAACGATAATCGTTATATTAGCTCCTTCTCGTAACACACCTGGGGCACAGATAGGATACGTGTCGAATCCGCCTTCTAGACACCTCATTAACGTGAGTGACACAGGAGAGTAATAGTTTGGTTTCTTGCATTCCACGCGCACGACAGTCCCGACCGGCTCGTAGGGGTTGCAGTTCCTAGTTCCTTCCTCACCACGGGAGCCGCTGATGAGGCACCGGTACGTAACACTTTCGTGCTGATTCAATCGGCACAGATCTGAAAAAAAAAAATAAGTATATCAAAGAAATTTTGCCACGCCAGAAATATTACCATCTTGGAAGTTGGATTGTTATCATTAGTGCACTTACGGACGCATTTAGGAAAGTCGCCACCATACCAGGTTCCTTCTTGGCAATACATCTGACCGTTTTCGACGTCCAGCCCGTAGCCCGCGGAACAGGAGTAGTTCAGCAGCACCGAGCTGTACGCGTCGCCCGGTCGAGCCTTCGTGTTGCCTCCTACAGTGTACGTCCCGTGCAGAGGATACGGTGGTAGAATGCAATTGCCTTCTTGGATAGGTCTGTAAATATCACGTGGCAGTTGTAGGAACTTAAAAAAATTGGAAATAATGTAATGTAGCTCCTGAAATACTTACGCTTGTGTAGTAGTAGTCGTCGTGAGTGATACTTGACCCGGTCTGCAGAGGTCATCAGATTCATCGGATCCATCGGCGCAATCTTCTTTCTACATTTAAGAGAGCCATTAATAGTCGAACTAATTTTAATAAATAAACTAAATATTGTATAAAACTTACACCGTTGCAGTTGGCGTCCTGGTCGGCGCAGGCGCCGTACGCGCACTGGAACTGGTACCTGGGGCAGGTGTTGTCGGCGCAGGCGCGGAGGGTCTCGTCGGATCCGTCGCTGCAGGTCTTGACGCCGTCGCACGCGTCCGCGGTGGATATTATTTGACCGTTGTCACAGTTGAACACACCCCTGAAAATGTTTTGCTACATTACGGCAGTATTTTTCCGATCCACGAACAATTCACTCGAAGTAGTTACAATCAATGATTATATCGGTTATGGTATAGAGTACATAAATATATTAATTTAATAAACTTTAAAAATTTTCGTACTCAGTGGACTGGTGACGATGATCTATTAAAATCGCTAAGAACAGCATAGATCACGTAAATAAGGCTTTTAAATAAAAAAAACTACATCAAAATCAGTCCACCCATTTGCATGCTACGATGTCACGGACCGAGACGCACACAAGAGAGACAACTTTAACTTTTAACACCCCTCTTTTTTCTTTAGGGATTAAAGAAAAATGCAAGAATAAATGAATGTTAAGCTATTGGCTAGATAAGCACTTACAAGGCCCCATTGGTGCTGTTCCGGCACCTGGGCAGCAGCTCGTCGGAGTTGTCGGCGCACTCCTGCACGTCGTTGCACGGCGCCGTGCCGTCCACGCAAGCGCCGTACGCGCACCGGAACCAGTTGGCATGGCAACTGAAAATCCCAAGCAATACCTTCGTTAGGTGAACTGTTAAAAGTAATATGGGTGGTCAGGCTATGACGCTGCTTCTAATACTTCATGCTCAATCTTAGCAGCCCGAATAGATCTAAATGGAATAATACTTATTACTGCAATGTTCTTTTTTTTTAAATAAAAATAAGGGGGCAAACGAGCAAACGGGTCACCTGATGGAAAGCAACTTCCGTCGCCCATGGACACTCGCAGGATCAGAAGAGCTGCAGGTGCGTTGCCGGCCTTTTGAGAGGGAATATGGTAATAGGGGAGGGTAGGGAAGGGAAGGGAAGGGAATAGGGGAGGGTAGGGAAGGGAATAGGGTAGGGGATTGGGCCTCCGGTAAACTCACTCTTTTTCTGTGAGAACGTGGTATTTCTCCGGTCAAGCCAGCCCATTCGTGCCGAAGCATGGCTCTCCCACGTATAAAACGTTCACGCCAGGGGCAGCACCAGCAGAGACAGCAGGCATAGTTTAGTTCGACGTTTGACAACTTTTCAGTCAATATCCTGATGCGACTCGTGCAATTTTAGTCGAATTATTTACTGTAGGTATAGTAGCGCTCTGTGCTTCGATTTTTCCGACGATGACGTATGTTAACTCCGTTGCGCCAAAATTCGTGTATTACGCGGAAACCGTTCATTTTTTCGGGATAAAAAGTATCCTGTCCTTTCCCTGGACTCAAAGTATCTCCCTACCTAGCAAAATCGGTTCCGCGTTTTGAGCATGAAGAGGCAACAGACAGACAGATAGATGGACAGACATGGATGGATTGACACTCACGTGCTGTTCCTACACAGCGCGAAGGTCTCGTCGCTGCCGTCGGGGCAGTCGACGACGCCGTCGCACTTGCCATCGAAGCTGATGCACGTGCCACTGCGACACTCCCATTGTCCTTTTCTGAAAATAACGGCATAAAGTGGCTGCTGTGGCTCAGAATCCCTTTGTAAATTATTTGTTCTCTGATACAGAAGGATATTATTGAGTTAATTTTTATAAAAGCGACGTTCTATTTATTTCGACATTTTTAGAGCCCAGCAGGCCATTTAGCCGAAACAGGATCCATTTGATTAAATCAAATTGTTCGAATTATGATTGCACTTAAATTTCTTTAATATTTGACTTGTTTTGAGGAAAACATAAGCTTGTCTCGCAAATTCGCTAACGGGTTTAATTATTTCGAATCCCACTAAGCTTGTTTTGAAGGTGTCTTTGTCTGTTTTGGTGTCTTTTAAGCTCTCCATGATTGACTCTAGTAGCTTTGCTTGTAATAGTTATAAATCGATACCTGCATCTGCTGGATGTTTGTCTCTTCTCCCGACTTAGCGGTTGGACTAGGCTAGTATTTCTGTAAAGTTGAGAAGAACTTTGGTTATTGAAGAATTTTAGTATGTTGGACTTGCGTGAATGCAAATTTTACATTTTTTTTTTCAAAATTTTACATTAAAAAAATATCCACAGCCGAACATATAACCTCCTCGTTTTTTGGAAGTTGGTTACAAAAAAACTTACGTAATTCCTGAGCAGACGTCTTCATCAGAGCTGTCCGCGCAGTCAGGGACGCCGTTGCAGGTTAACCCAAACTTCACGCATTCGCCGTTAGAACACGTAAACTCATCTATTCTGAAAAAAAAAAACTTTTACGTAACTCAGTTCTACATCCTCTTAATTCGTTAAGAATTCAATCACGCTTAAAATAATATTGACCGCCATCAAACATGGTATGGAACACCTGCAATGACGGATTAAGACTACTTGATGCCCTAAGCAATCCATGCCTGTGGCGCGGGCGCCCCCTATCCGTATCTCCACTAGTATCGGTCTTTAAAGCTTTACTCTTCTGGTGCCCCCTTAGACGTGATGCCCTAGGCAATTGCTTAATTTGATTGTAGGCAATTGCTTAATTTGATTGAAGGCTAATTCGTCACTGAACACCTGAACAACAGATGGTGAGCTCTTTGCAAATGATTACCAAATATTTAATGATTGAAATATTAAAATGAGATCGTATTTGAATGTTTCGAGTAGCTGTTTACCGTCGTAGTAACAAATTAAGTATACCGAATCAGGGGAAACCCCAGATTTTTATAAAACTGAGCGGTGGTGAGTGTGACAACGACACAAACATAGAGTATTATATAGTATTATATAGTAGAGCTCGAGTACTGAATACCTAATGGGATCACAGTTCACACTATATTATGTTTAGAAATCCATACTAATAAGGGCGAAAGTGTGTCTGCCGGTCTGTGAACTCTTCACGCCCAAACCGGCCAAACCGCTAAACTGATTTTGCTGAAATTTGGTATGGAGATGCTTTGAGTCCCGAGAAAAGACATAGTATACATTTTATTCCCAAGAAATGTACGGTTCCCGTGCAATATTCGAATTTTGGCGCAAAGGAGTTGCGTGTATTGGAATCGTGTAGCTAGACAATACATAAAAATTAATAATATTATTATTATGCTTACCAGCCTTATCTAGTATACGATTCACTATACTTGAATCTCGTTTATTGAATCTAAATTTATTTGTACTATACTAAAAATTGTTTCACGACCCACGGCGTTTGCTTTTCAACTGTTCAGGAAATGTTTGACTGATTATATTTTTATGATATTGTATAGCGTGAATCTGAGAAGTAGATTAGTCTTTATATTAAATTCCTCACGATTCTACCTAAGAAATAGTTTTTTTTTAACATAAAAAATATTTTCAATCTAGCAAAATAATTATGGACATAGGCCTCTCTCAATGAACGCGAAGATGACCGGTCTCCTGCTACTCGCATCCAACATGGGCCTGCAACTAAACGTTCGTCAACGGCGTTCATTGAGAGAGGCCCATGTCCAGCAGTGGACGACTATAGGCTGATATGAATGAATGAATGAAAAATAATTATGATGAGTCGTCCACAGGTCAAGTACAGAAAGATCTACAAACCGGCAGAGTCCTGATGTTTCTCTCCATATGCTTCCGTATGTGAGGCCGGGAACTGGAACATAAAACCACGTTCAGATTATTTGAAATTTTAGCTCGTAACATTATATCGTTTATTGACCGATCTATGAATTCTCTACCATACTAACTTCATCAGGATGAAATTCAGAAATCATTAATAATATTTAGTAACTAGCTGTTGCCCGCGACTTCGTCCGCGTCAAGAAAAATCGGGCTATATCTCATACAACAACAAAATAATTTTGAAAATCGGTCCAGAAATGGCATAGTTGTCCGAGAAAAAATAAAAAAAAAACTTAAATATACCCTCCTCCTTTTTGGGAGTCGGTTAAAAAGTAGCCTAAGTTATTCCTTACTACGTCAGCTATCTGCCAAAAAAAGTCCCGTCAAAATCGCTCCAGCCGTTTCAGAGATTAGCCGGAACAAACAGACAGACAGACATACAGACAAAAATTGTAAAAAATGTTGTTTTGGTGTATGTAGCGTATATACATTCGTATGCATGTAGTACTCGTAAAAAACGGTTCTTTCAATATTACAAACAGACACTCCAATTTTATTTATATGTATAGATGTATAGATTAGTTAATTACTCTGTAATTGATTGGAGATTTTGACATAATACATTACATTATACATTATCTGTCAAACTATACATTAAAGTTTAATCATCATTAAATGTGCGGCAGTTCGTGTTTCCAAGCAACAGGTCAAAATTTAATTCTAAACTTAGTTTAGTATGACATACACTTTGCTCCATTCTATTACCATCTGTGTCACTTCGACCAGTTTAATCCTTTCAAACATCTCCGTGAACCGGCTGCGCTCTTACGGTATACCTGTACCGGTCTGATCGAGTCAATATACCTACTTCCATACTGATATTATATATTATTACCAATTCTAAAGAGTGTCTGTCTGTCTGTTACCTCTTCATGCTCAAAGGAATTTGGTATGGAGATATTTTGAGTATCGGAAAAAGATATAGGATACTTTTTATCCCGGAAAATTTTACGGTTCCCGCGCGATTAACAATTTTGGCCCAAAAAATCGTCATCTTATAGTATTTGCTAAAAGTAGGCCAGAAATCAAATGCCAGAAAAAAGCAACCTCTGTCCGTTGTTTGGAAATACCAGTTTGCAGAGCGTTTGATAATGGGGCCGGGGATGTCCCAGAGCTTTATTACTTATCAATAATATATCCAAGATCTAATTTTAGTTACAGATGTAAACTTTATTGAAATTAGACTTTCTACCTATACCTACCTAGACCTTCTTGAATTATTAGCAGGGCTTATCGAATACCCGAAAAAATATCGTTACGTACCGGTATTTTCATAATGGTAGCCAGATAACGGTATTTTTTTATCGATATCTAGTAACATAACCAAAAAATATCGTTACTTATAAAAATTACGGTAAATATAATGATATTTTCTGGTATCAGGTATGCGGTATGCGTTGTGCACCAAATCTCACTTGCAGCCCAACTTCCGACTTCCGAGCACCAGTTTTTTTTTTGTGAGATTTGTGCTTACCTACTTTTAGGAGTTGCATAGAGAAATAATAAAAATAATAGTTATTGTTTTGGAGTAAAAATGGGCCGAAAAAAGCAAAACACTGTATATAGATACTTTGACTTAACAAGTCAAGATGGTGCTGCAATTTGTTTAGTCAATGAATTTAAAAAAGACGACGGGGCGGGGCAGACCGGTCCATTTCGCCGCGAACGATAGCACAAAGGTAATCCTACAATATGTATTACCAACGCACGCCAAGGGCAAAAAGACCGCGCCGCAGGTCCCCGGCGGGCTCTGGCGGCGCGACATGTCCGCGGCTGCCCGCCGTGGATCACACACACCAGTTTACATGCAGTAACGCAGATGGCGCGGCGGCGCGAGGCGGCAGCTAGCTCTATTCTCTCTATCTCCACTAGAACGAACGTCCGTCATTGACTGCCTTCACCCGTCGTGTGCTTTGTGTACCTACGCGGCGAGGGCAGCTGCAGACATCGACGAGCAGACGCGGTCTTTATTCCTTCGTGGACAAAAAGCCCGCCCCGCGCCCCCGCCCCGTCGTCTGCAAAACAACAGAGTCCGCCCGGCAGCCAGCGCACGGCGCACGTGCTGGCAATACAATAATTTACTAAACAAACCATAAAAAAAAGAAATAATTAATAAGCTAAGTTCTGATCACTGTGGACAAATAGCTTCTTTTAATATGAAATGTGACAGTGACGCGAAGAAAAATCTTGTGTTTATTCCTGTGACCACAAAACGTATTGAGCAATTTAGAAGTAAATTAAATTCAAATATCCATTTATTGGATAGGTCACATAGCTCTGATGAAGCTTTTAATAAATTATTTAAGGTGATAAGAACTCAATTTAATTCAATATTTACTTCTAAAACAGTTAGAAACAGTAATAAAAAAACTAAATTTATTGAATGGGCAACAAAGGGGATTAAAATTAGTAGAAAAAGATTATATGAACTATATGATGAAAGGTGTATTAACAATAGTGAAGTATTTAAAGCATATGTTAAAAACTACTCAAAAACCTTTAGAAAAGTTTGCAAAGCTGCTAAAGCCCTGTTCATAAAAAACAAAATTAAACACTCTCAAAATAAAATAAAAACAACATGGCAGGTTATAGCTGGTGAGACTGGAAATGTATCCTGTCGCAGCTCTGATTTTGAACTATACTTTGAAAATAAAAAGATTACTAATGATCAAGAAGTTGCGACGGTCTTTGAAAAGTTTTTTGCTGACATTCCGGTCTCAACGACTAAAAATTTAAATTCTTCACCTGAAGCTGCCGAAAAGCTACTCAGAGACAATGTAAAGGAGTGTGATGTCAATTTTAAGTTTAGAGAAATTAACCCCAGAGATATTATTGATACCTTTAAATTGTTGAATATTAAAAATACTGCAGATCTCTGGGGCATGTCTACAAAAATTATTAAATCAATAATTGATATCGTAGCTCCTCATCTAGCAATGATTTTTAATAACTGCATAAAAAATGGTGTTTTTCCTGACTTGATGAAGCATAGCAAGATTGTTCCTTTATTTAAAGCCGGGACTAAATCGGATCCCACTAATTTCAGGCCTATATCGATTCTACCGACCTTTAGTAAAATATTTGAAAAAATTATTTTAAAACAATTACTAGTGCATTTTAATTCAAATAATTTGCTGCACGATAACCAATACGGATTTACTAAGGGTCGATCCACAACGGATGCTGGTATAGGACTTCTTTGTAGTATTTTTGAAGCTTGGGAGGAGTCGCAGGATGCCTTAGGTGTGTTTTGCGATCTCTCCAAAGCCTTCGATTGTGTTGAGCATGCTACATTGATCAGGAAACTGCGCCACTACGGCATAAAGGACTCTGCTCTCAGCCTTTTGACTTCTTACCTTAAAAATAGGACTCAAAGGGTTGAGGTAAATAGTAAAAGGTCCAATGGAACCAAAATAGAATTAGGTGTCCCACAGGGATCTATCTTAGGCCCATTTCTTTTTCTCATCTATATAAATGACTTACCTTATCTAGTAAAGGATAATAATAATGAGATATTGCTTTTTGCTGATGACACTTCACTTATTTTTAAAGTGAAGTGACAACAGTCGAACTACGACGAGGTAAACAGTGCTCTCTCAAAAATAGTACATTGGTTTAATGTTAATAACTTACTTTTAAATTCTAGTAAAACTAAATGTATAAAGTTTACTTTGCCCAATGTTAGGCAAGTCCAAACCAATGTGCTATTAAATGATGAGAAGATGAATTTGGTAGATAACACTGTATTCCTAGGTATTACACTTGATAGTAAATTACAGTGGGGTCCTCACATTGCTAATCTAGCAGGTAGGCTCAGTTCTGCAGCATATGCAGTCAGAAAAATTAGAGAAATTTCTGACGAAGACACGGCACGATTAGTATATTTTAGTTATTTTCATAGTAGGATGTCATATGGAATCCTTTTATGGGGAAACGCTGCCGACATTAATACAATATTTGTGCTGCAGAAGCGAGCCATACGTTCTATTTATAAAATGTCTGCTTTAGAATCTCTGAGAGATAAATTTAAAGAAATTGGTATTCTAACTGTTGCTTCTCAATACATTTTGGATAATGTAATATATGTTAGAAAAAATATAAATAAATTTAAAGTTAAAAGTGACATTCACTGTAGAAATACTAGAAATAAGCACAAACTGGACATGCCAGTGATCAGACTTAGTAAAGTCAGTAAATCTTTTAAAGGTCAATGTATACGCCTTTACAATAAAATCCCAGAAAACGTTCAAAATCTTTCCATTAATAAATTTAAAAAAGTAGTCAAAGAGCGTTTGTGTGCCAAAGCTTATTATAAGGTCAATGATTTCATAGAAGATGGCACATCTTGGGAGTAGGATGGCTTCTTGCAAGGCTACTTCTACATTATTATATTATGACTTACAATTATGTATGTTGACATTGTATATAATATTAAGTTACAAAATTGTAAACTTTATTTAAAAAAAAAAAAATTTCTCTCACTTTTTTGGTAAAAAGTGGAACCCGTGCGAGTTTCTTACGCCGGTTCTTCTCGCCGGGGTAGTTCCCGAACCGGTGGTAGGCATCAGGTAGACATTCTGAAAAAATTTGATTCAAATTTACTCAGAAATAAAACATTTTTTATTTTTATTTTTTTATAAATTAGTAATATTTGAACAAAGATACTGAGCACTGAATTACTGACCATGTCATTCTCATTAGACGTCATTTTTCCTATAATATATACCTACTGGTCACCAGACACGTCTAGTTTAATTTTGTGCATACTGCATACTGAACTGACTGATTAAATTAAGAGCTTATTTTAAAAAAGGTAACGTTATCAAAGAACATATATTTACCGTTATAAATCCTATTTACCGTTATAACATTTACCGGTATTAATTCCAATTTTTACCGTTATTTCTAGTATCGGGTAAATTTTCATACCGTTATCTATGCCCTTGAAGCAGTAACGTTATGAAAAATACCGGTATTTGAAGCCTTGATTAATAGTCTACAATCTAGATTACTGATCTATTGATGTCAAAGTGGTGGATCTGGTGGTCTACCGGAGACTCGGCAGGGGTCTGCATAGTGCGTAACAAAACTGGAGGTCCACAATCGGAAGCTGGGGGTGCATGAAAATGTAATTTTATTTCTATATTGAAGAACTAAACTGTTGATAAGCTAATTAGTATTATATGTATCTAAGCTAAGCTACTAAAAATAGTGTGCTTAGTACTTACGGTAAATGAAATTCAATAATTCTCTACATACGTAAGCATACCGACTCCGAATAAGCGCCTTATCTTTGTCCTATTTTGTTTCAATTTTCATCGTTTTTACTCTTATTACAGAGACAATTGACGTAAATTCTGTGATATTTTTAAATAAAACAACTTTAAATCAAGTTTAACTCTAATTTCTCTTTAGATATAAATCGTAGTTTGGGATGTTTTTGATAATAGTTAAATTTTGACATCAGCTCCACACATTGTTATCTATGACACTCATATAAATCATCATTTAATCATAGCTAAGTAATAATCCATACTAATATTATAAACGCGGAAGTGTATCTGTCTGTCTGTCTGTTACCTCTTCACACCCAAACCGCTGAACCGATTTTGCTGAAATTTGGTATGTAGATACTTTGAGTCCCGGGAAAAGACATAGGATACTTTTTATTCAGGAAAAATGTACGGTTCCCGCGCGATAAACTAATTTTGGCGCAACGGAGTTGCGACCGTCATAGTACCATCGCGGCACCGCACCGGAAGGACCCGAGCAGCTGTTGCGGCGTGAGACTCCCGCGACGCCGCTGTACGTGTCCAGGCTGCACTGGTCCACGACGGTCGAGCAGGTCGTGGACTACATCAGAAGCAAGACCCACTTCGTCTTGAGGGTCGAGCGCTTGGAGTCCCGCCACAAAGTGAATTTTAGCTCCTTTGTGGTGAGAGTCCCGACGCACCATCTACCGACCTTCGAGAAGGAGGAGTTCTGGCCGATTGGAGTCGTCTACAGGAGGTTCCGAGAACGACTTCCGAACACGTCGCGCCCCACGTCGCAGACAACACGTGTTTAGTGTTTTAGTGTTAGTATTAGTTTTTAGTATAATTGTATGTATGTTAGTCTATAAGGTATTTATAATATGGGCCAAGATGTCTGAATTAAATAAATAAATTAAAAAAAATAGTACTAATTAATATTTGTCTCTGACTTCTGAGTGCAGCAATGAAACTGAGGAAATCGACAATTAAATTGGTAACATTGATTAACATTACACCAATAATAACAATTAAATCGAAAAGATAACATACATCGATGTTTCTCAGTAAACATCATAAGGAAAACATTTAATTTCTCATTAGACACACATAAAAACTTACCTATTAACAACACAAATAACGAAACCATTGTGGGATCACAAAATGTTCACTTTTTATTTGTTCACAGACATCATTAACCAAACTAAGACTAGATATTAATGTTGTGTAGATCTAAATTGTTATTTACAGTGTGATTACATCTACGTACGTACTCCGCGGGAAACCCGTGCTACTGACCGGTCTGCCAGCGTCAGTCAATATTTTCCTCTTAAACTTGAACGACCAATAATATCAACCTGTAACATAATTATCATTTTTTACATTTACCGCTTTAACTACAACTTCAAGAAGTTTATTGTTATCAATACAACAGCTATTCTGCTTATCTATGAAAATTAAAAGTCCACCTGTATTTAATTTACTTCCCTTCTTTATGTTTAAGAATATTATTTATTTTAATTAAGTAACTAATTTTAAGAATTGGGTAATCTACAATCATGCTGCCACTGTACCTTTTGATTATTATTAGGTTCTACGCTATACCTACTTATAGAAGGTACAGGCAACTCTATTCCTATGGAAAGGTCCAAAAAGAATTCAGTGGCATTTGATAGTTTTTAACCGACTTTCAAAAAGGAGGAGGTTATATGTTCGGCTGTGTTTTTTTTTTTAGTTCTACGTTGTAAATTACATTATTGACAATCCAGTGATCCATTGCATTCCAACATCCAGTGCCCGTTTGACGTTAGCAATCCTGCAGCGCTGGATTGATGGGTTGGAATAATGTAAGCCCGCTATAAAGTACGTGAGTTTTCCCACGGAATGTGGCAAGTTTTTCCGCTGGCAACTCAATGAAAATGACCGCCAAACAGGTTATCAGGAGGTTATTATATTACAAGAGTACGTGTGACGCGGCCACGCTGATGATTCTTAAATCATAGAGCAAGCGCTGGCTAGAATTGAGTTTGCAAAATATGAGGACCGCAATCTGGGAATGGGGTTGAACTTAAAAAGCATTGATGATTTTGAATATTGCCAATATTTGTAAAAAAATGAGCAATATGTTGAAAGTATGAAAGTGATGATTCAGAATCATAATCTGCATGGTTTTCTGACTTCAAAGCCATTCACGGAATGCGATCGTCACATTTTGCATACTTGACTCTACCCTGCGCCCGCTCTATCACCACAATATGAGCTGCCTAAATTTGCCTAATCTTTGTAAAGTGCATTAGGTGAATAAATTATTATTAAATTAATTGATTGAATTTTTGACATTAATGGATCATTAGTTTGTGACGTCGAGACAAAAATATCAGCTGGTCTAGCCATAGGTAGCTCATATTGTGGTGATAGAGCGGGCGTACTTTAAATATTCTCATAAATTCATTAAATTTTAAATAATATTCTCATAAATTCATTAAATATTCTCATATAACATCAATTCTCTAATTTTAAATAAAAAAATACAACAGAAAGTTATAAGGCTTCTTAACGTGAATAGAGGTCCTACGTAACTTTAATTTAATAAAGATTTTAATATCAGCTACAGCTGCCAAAAACTTCATTGAATTATTAGTATCATATAATAATTAATCATTAGTAAAAGTACTAGAGCAGAAAGCTGCTCTATACGGGATGTATGTCAGAATTTTTCGAATTTTACATTATTTTCAATCAAAAACTTCATTAAATTAAAGTAAGTAATCATTAGTACTTTCTGATGTAGTATGTGAGTTTTCTAATTGTCTGTTAATTTTAAGTTATTCACTCTACCTTTATCTATCACTTCTGTCACCTGAGTAAAAAAGAATTATACGTGGGAGAGCCATGCTTCGGCACGAATGGGCCGGCTCGACCCTAGAAATACCACGTTCTCACAGAAAACCGGCGTGAAACAGCGCTTGCGCAGTGTTTCGCCGAGTGACTGAGTTTACCGGAGGCCCAATCCCCTAACCTATTCCCTTCCCTACCCATCCCTATCCTCCTATATCACCCTATTCCCTCTTAAAAGGCCGGTAACGCACCTGCAGTTCTTCTGATGCTGCAAGTGTCCATGGGCGACGGAAGTTGCTTTCCATCAGGTGACCCGTTTGCTCGTTTGCCCCCTTATTTTATAAAATAAAAAAAAAAATTTGGGAACAACTGGTTCAGGCCGTTAAAACTGCAGTAATAAAGGGACCAACAGATTGGAATGACAGCATCCATCTTCTCCACGTTTCTACCAATTAACATCGCAAGGCCCCCCCTTTCCCTTTTCGTGGATAAAAAGATGCGAACACATGGAAAAGAATCTTCGGATAGTTAAAGCAACTTCAACAAATAGGACAATGACGGTACTCACGGTACTTAGTCCCGGGACCACAGCTCCTAGAAAGTCTGTTTACAGTCCTCTCACCTTGGAGATTCTCTGACAGCCGCACTAAGGGCAAACAAGCGTAATTTTGTGAGTCGTGAGTCGCAGAATTTCTGCCGGCCGAAATTCTGCGACTCACAACTCACAAATTACGCTCGTTTGGCTTCACCCTAAGAGACTTTTAATGATGTTTAAACTTAACTTTATTGAAGAGTCTAACTGATAATTTATGGTGCAAAATCTTCATTTAATAACAGGAAAGTAATATTTTAGATGTCGTTGAGTGCGGCAGTAAGAGTGCAATAGACAGGTTAGAGAGAAGACGTAAAGGTACTTTCGGGTACGTTTTCGAAATATATTTGTCTCCCACTCCTGCTAATTTCACAGCCAGTCAGCCAATTGTGGGACTCTCACATTTTTTTTACGAATCGATACCTCTTTGGCCAGGAAAACCAACAAAGACCAAAAGTGTCGTGTAATCATTAGATTTATGAGTGGATATGGAAAATTGTGTCACTTGACCTATATTTGAAATGATTACAATCCACCATTGTCGAGGGCTGTCGCGGCGGATTATTTTCACTTTTCAGTTCGCATCCGAGTTCGAGCGGAGCGCGTCGCGTCGCTTCGCACAACTGTTGCGTGCGGTTTAATATTTCGATGACTTAACTTTCAAAAATCAAAATTACTTATTATTATTAATTTAGCTTTGTTACAAACATTTTGTATTTCGATTTCTTGCATTGTTGTAGTAAGTTTCTTTACCTAATTTATGGTGTTTGCAACAAACGTGCAAGCCACTGCATATAGCCATCTATTTACTTGCAAACAGCTAAAGTTATATTTTCCATATTTCAATAAAACAAAGAAAAGGTTAACAACCCATAAGTTTACAAAGTAACTACGTACACGTAGCATGCAATAGCCGGAATTCCCACGGGGCAGTGGGCACAGGATCATAACTATAATATTCAAATTACAAGGTGTGTTTAATTAAAAACGGAATATCGATTTTTAAAATTGGGTTTTAATTTTTTTCTAATTTGAGGATTCCGTAGTTAGGAGTACCATCCCAAAGGGTAAAAAAGGGACTCTATTACCACAGAATATATATTAGTAGTACCAACTATTATTAAGACTTCGTGTCTGCCCGTCTGTATCTTTGTTTCCAGGCTGTCTTCTGAAATTTTCTCAATCTATGAAATTTTTTGAAGACTAGCTAAAGCGGTTCTTGCGATACATTCTGAAGACAGACTGACAGACAGACAGACAGTCATCGAAGTCTCAGTAAAATCCATGAAGCGACTTTATAATAGCTTCGTGGTAAAATCCCTGTTTTTACGTTTTGGGCGTACCCAAAGTACCCAAACTCTAAAAATATATGTATTTATTATGATATGATTAATATGATTTGTAAATTCAGATCACAGCTGCACAGGCGTATAATCTCAAATTAATCGCCATTATATCTAACAATGAGTCTAATTTTTGTAAATCAATCCCTAACTTCTTCGATAATAATATTTTTACGTACTTAACGAATAAACGACATAATATCAAGTGATCTTGAACCTGTCCCTTATCAAGTTTATTGTTTATTGTTACGATTGTTGTTAATTGTTATTGTTAAATTAACATTAATTAGAGATTGCTGATATTGTTACGTATAAACTTTGGGGATTGTAAATAATTGTCGTTAAGTAGATATAGAATACTAATATTCAAAACCGAAAGTACTTGTTAACTCCTCACAAAATGCTGAACCGATATTGATGAAATTAGCGGTGGAGATTAGTTTGAGTCGTTGGTCAGATGACGGTTTTCTTTTACACTGAAGTGTGTTTTTTCATATTTTTTATCTATTTAATTATTGTTTCAGGGTCCAAAAATGGCAAAGAAAACTAGTAATACGTCCAGAGTTGCTGCAGCGATTGTTATAGTTGTCAACTTTATTGTAATGGTGAGTGATTAAAATTTAATTAATTATTATACATTAAATCATAACTATGCAGAAAATAATGGAACAAAAGTATACAAATCCACAGGGTAATTTTGTATCTTGCAATAGGAATTTTATGGCGAAAATTGTACGATATGTCCTATACCTATCTGAGAAGGTAATTCACAGGCAGATGGAGGACCAATGTAATTTGGTCACGTTATTTGAAACCCATCCGACAGATAACAACTATTTATAATATAACATTGAATTGACATAGGTAATCCGACCAAATGACGTAGGTCCGTCAATTGCCTAGGAATCAATTTCTTCGAGTTCGAACTTCGATGGTACTATCATGCAAAATTTTATAATTGCTGTCTATACAATGTTGGTAACATTGTATAGCAATATTGTATAGCAATTAGCAATATTGTGTAGCAAAATTTTCTAATTGCTATACAATGTTGGTAACATGCATAGAGAATATGTAAGATGATCCATGCGTCGGATGTGATGGATGGTGATGAAAAGTCGGTCCTGCGCCTGATCTCTCGCCAGTCGTGTCGGTCTTCCGTCCCACTGGGTTATGAGAGTAAAGGAATAGAGAGTGCTCTTGTGTACTGCGCACACACTTGGGTACGGTATTAAATTACTCCTGCGTAGCTGGTGCGGTTTTAATGAAACCGGCCACCGTCACCGAAACCGGTGTGGGAGCTATTATTATTATTATTAAAGTAAGTAATTATAACTTAGTTCTGTTATGGTCCGCCGCGCCGCGCTAGTAGGTAATAATATTATAGGGGATGCCTTTTCATTCAGGGTGCATAATATAGGCGCCCCTTACGCGCTAACGACCCACGACCATTATCTATGACCCACATTCGGAAGCTCGCGCTATATCGCCTGCACACGTTTAACACACTGACAGGTAATTTACCTGTCCACAAACAACAGACATCCTTGACCTGAACATTTAGGTTACATCTTCGTGTCAAGGTCTATTGCCTAGATTTAGTTTCTAGATCAAAAATTTCTAGATACTAGAATATAATGTAAGTAAAATTAAAAACACAGTTTTTTGTCCAAAATATAAATTAATTTTATTAGCAGCTGATTTAAGAATTAATGTTTTGCTGCTACACGACGTCAATGACCTAGGTCCTCGGGGCTAGGGCCCAGGCTATGCAGATTTCTAAGTATAATTTTCTATGAGTATCGCAAAGGACAAAGGTGAAACCGCACTAATGCGACGCGACACGACGCGACACTTCACTTCCACAGAAGTCAGTTATATGCATAAAGTTAATATACCTAGCGAAATAGAGAAACAAAGGCCTGAGCAAGAGAGATGTCACTATCAGTAACACTGCGTGGTAAAAAGAGACGTGTGATACATGTCAGTAGCATTCTTTTTTTGACGTCCAGTCGGCACGTGCCGCACGTTGACAATTTAATCTCATAGAATTCAGTTCAATCATGCTTGTGTAAATGTATACGTACACATATTTTTACACACAGATGAAACCAATTTCGGTTACGTTTGACAGGTTGAGATTGTTGCTCTATTCCGCTAGGTAGGTATATTAACTTTATGGTTCTATGGAAGTGAAGTGTCGCACTAGCGTCTAGCGCGGTTTCACCACTATAGAAAAGTTGTAATAATTAATCACTTGCCAAAATATATGAATATGTATGTTAGTCTATAAGGTATTTGTATTATGGGCCTGGATGTTTGAAATAAATGGTAAAAAAAATAAAATGAAAATCCCAAAATATATTTTAATAACTCTACTCAACATTTTTCAACGATAAGCTACTTATGACTGTGTACTAGAATAATAGGCGGTATCCACAAATCGGTGTTGTTCCAGCTGTGCTGCCTGGTGGCGTTCGCGCTGAGCCTGTGGGCGGTGGCGTCTCCCCGGACCCTGGTGCACGCCGTGCAGGTCTTCGGCACCCCGGCCCTTAAGGTCAGATCGTCTATTTGGTACCTACTGCCTAGCCTTAAATCTAAGGCTGGTTTTATAGTTATGCGTTTCGCAGCGCCGTTGGAGCGCGCGCGTTCAAAGCTGTAACAAACGTATGGACGAACGGCGCTGCTCAAGCGCGCGACTTTAAAACGCTACTACTACCCCCATACATCTTCGAACGCGCGGCGCTCCAACGGCGCTGCCGAAACGCTTAACGATAAAACCAGCCTAACATAACTTTCATTAAGTGGCACACGTATTACGCATTCATCCGCAGGAAAGCAGCTGTAAGGATATATTATAATATATAAGGACCTTAAACGTAACTTTTTTGTAAATGGTGAATTGTTTACGCATTCCCGGGAGGCTACAGGGATATGTCAGACTCCCCCGCCCCGAGTAGGCCAGCTAAACTCTTCGGCCCCTAACGCGAAACAACCTAAAACTTAACCTAACTCTACGTGAAAAGTGACGAATTCGGTCCTTTTATTGCTATTTATTTATCTTGTTATTAATATCGAAAGTTAACAATATTATGATTAGAAACTAAGGAGGATGATCCTAAGCTTATTTATTGAAAAGGAAGTGGATTTGTTTCTTAAAATAGCTATAACGTTATGTTGTATTTGTAGTATGGTGGTAACCATACTATGATACTAAAAATACAACATAACGTTATAGTTCAACAATGTTCTTCTATAGCTGTGCTGGATTCCGTAGTTCGTACTTGGTACCGTACCAGGTACCGTGACCTACTCAATGTGATATACTTGCCATAAGCTCTACTCACTGAATAATAAACTGAAGCAGACTTGCGTTTGTTACTACCTGAAATACTGTTCTCAATAAAATGGGACACATTCTTTAATAATAATAATAATAATAATAATACATTCTTTATTTGCACACACAAAAGAAAATACAAAAGCACATAAAAGAAAAAAAAACAAAAGAAATAACAACAAAAAAGGTATAAAAAAATTTACAAAATTGTGCAAAAAGGCGGTCTTACTGCTCTAAGCAGTTTCTTCCAGACAACCGAAAACAAAATATATTAAAAAATATAATGACATAAAAATATAAATATACTTACATATTATTAAGTATATTACATACATTATTAATAAGTAATAATAGTTTTTATTATTCGTAGGTAATAAGTTAATAACATACGGTAATAGAATAAAGGAAATAAACTTTACACAGATATAATAAGACAAAAAAAAGTATAAATAAAAGAACCAACACACCAACGGTTTTATATAGAGAGGTCTAAGTAATATTGTTTTACACGTTTTTTGAATATATTTATAGATTCAGATTTTTTAATGAAATCGGGTAGGGAGTTCCAGAGTCGAATAGCGGTGATGGTGATTCTTTATTTACTTTTTCAGATGTCATTAGTTTATGTTTGTTTGATGTTTCAGGGCGGGCAATTTGTTCTACTCAACTTTGTCAGTTTTCGTCTATTCGATGTAAATTATTGAATGCAGAGTATCTTGAATTTTCAAAATCAACTTTTATCAAAAGACAAATTTTGAATTCGCTTGAAATTTTTAAACCCCTCACATTTTATAATAATAAAATTACCATAAGACGTCCGCAACTCCGTTGCGGCAAAATAAGTTTATCACCGTAAAATTACCTATTATATGGTCTTAGTTAGGCTAGATTGTAATAATTATGAAATACCTATACAGGTATTTTATGTATAAAAAAAATAATATTATATTCAATGACTAGGTAGATATTAAGTCATAACAGTTTAAAACCGATGTTAGACGTTATGGAACTAGCCAGTGACCTAACGTAGTAATTTAGATCAAACTTATCTGCACGATCTAATTTTGATACACCGAGGGTAGTTCGTATCACAAAATAAAAGTGGGCAGAAGCTTAACTTATATGTGTATGTTATGAGTTATGACTTAATATGGTAGGTACCGAAAAACGAAACTTTATTGTCACTTTTCACCGTAAGGATTTTTTAAGATTCTCCATAAAAAAACTAACTTTTTTTTGGAATAGTAATAGTATTGGATCCGGCCGTAAAATCCTTTACCTCTAATTAAGTTTAATGTTCATGAGATAAATGCATAATTTGTATGTATATTTTTTTCAGTAAATTTACATCATTTGAAAGAAAATGACGAGACAAAATAAAATATAAATGGTTGCCAGCTCTAAGTCGGCTGCAACCTAGGGTTGCCAGCCCGTAAACAGACATAGTTCTTCATCAAAATTGAAGCATCGATTTTTTTAATAATTTTTATACAAAATTAAAGTTTTATGCATTTTGTACATGAATATTTTTTTAACAAGGCAACCCAACATTAATCCATTCTATACGTTCTAAAGATTATTTGAAAATATATTTGATCTAAAAAAACGATTCATGCAGGATTTTACGGTCGGATCTTAGGATATAACGTTCTATATTTCAAACTTTAAGAGAAAACTAAAGCTGTGGCCTGTGTGTGTAAACTGGTGACACGTACATTTTCACGTTTCACGATGCGACGTCACGTCGTTATGTTACGAATTACGATGTCGCGACGTAGTTTTTTACGATGCTCGACGTCGTAGATTCTCACGACGCGACGTCGCATTGTGAAGCGACGCCGCATCGTGGCACGACATGACGTCGTATCGTGTTTATGTGTTCCGGCCCTTAGTCAATATCGTGTTGATGAGCCCCGTAATAACCCGGACACGGAACCCCCCATAACCCATTACGTTATTACCGCCGATCGGGGGCGGGACAATTTCAGACTTCATAATTCATTTGGACTCATTTCAGTCAATGATATCTACGAATGAATGATTAAACATACGGTTAAGTTCGTTCTTTGTTCAATAATGTGTTTGTGGTCAGGTGGATTAATTTCATTGTTATACCAATAGCTGTTACAATAGTAATATTTGATCCTTGATTAATAATAATCCATACTAATATTATAAATGTGAAAGTGTGTCTGTCTGTCTGTCTGTTACCGCTTCACGCTTAAACCATTGAACCGCTTTTGACATGAAAGGTATGAAGATACTGTGAGCCACGGGAAAGGACATGGGATACTTTTTATCCCGGAAAAATGTACGGTTCCCGCGCGATAAACGAATTTAGGCGCAACGGAGTTGCGGGCATTAACTAGTTACTACTTACTCATACTATTTAACCGACTTCCTAAAATTAGATTTCTTAATTCGGCCGTATATTATGTTACTTTTTTCCGTCCGTTTTTTAAGTCCGCGATGTTTTGCACCGCGGCGCTAACTGTTAATGAATTATGAATTGCTATTTTTCACTCGATGCGAAATAATACTCGACGCGAGCAGTGCGATGCGAACCGCGAATTCAGGATGTTGCGTTTTTAGCAAATAGCAAAGCAATAGCACGTAACATGCTAAGATATCAAAATTAGCATGTTAATGAAATTAATAGAAAATAGCATTAATTCCCATTACTAGTTACTCATACTATTTAACCGACTTCCTAAAATTAGATTTCTTAATTCGGCCGTATATGTTACTTTTTTACCGCCCTTCACCCTTGTTTGTTCGACGATGATTTTAAATCACTTCTTATTTTTAAAACGGTGACACATAATCGTTTCACAAAAAGTTCGACGTCGTGTCTGTCTGTCTGTCTGTGTGTGTGTCTGTCCGTGCCATCGTAGCATCCAAACGAGTGGACCGATTTTGATTGTAACAGCTCCATTATTGAGCTATAGTTCATCATCATCAGCCCGCTCATAAACGGGCGGATGATGATGATGCTGATGGTACTCAAATTTTTCACCACTGCAGTGGTGAAAAAATTGAGTATTTTCTATGTACCATCGAGGAAGTTGACTCCTATGCAATTGACAGACCAACGTTATTTGGTCGAATATGTCAATTCAATGTTGATTGTGATCTGTCAGCTGGGTTTGACGTAACGCAACCAAACTACTTAGGTCCCCGATTTGCATAGGAATCAACTTCTCTGATAGTACTTACAATAATTTTTGAATCGGTGGTTGTTCTTAATTTAAACATTATTGGAACTCAAATGAATGTCACAAGACGTACATCCTTGCAATGCGTCAGCTGTCAGTTGTCAGTTGTCACCAAACTGACCATGAGCTGTGCTATGAGTGTGGTGCCAACTGACAGACCCTGCCGGCTCCGGTTCCAGGCGCTGGTGACGGAGGAGTGGGTGGGCGTGCAGGTGGGCGTGGGCTCGGCGCTGCTGGCCGCCTTCTTCTTCTGCATCTCGCTAATGGGCGTCTACGGCGCTATATCCGCCTCGCAGTTCCTCCTGTTCATGGTAAGATTCTCTGATTGGTTGCGCAAAACTTAGAAATCGCTCGTAAGGTGGGTTTTCCCGTTAGGCGCGCAATGCGGATCCACCTTCCTTCTTTAATCCAATCTTTTTACCAACAATTTCTGAGTTACTTAACTTAATTCTGCGATACCAAGGACTTAGATGAAAAGCGAGCCTTATTAAAATCTTAAGTGATGGTAAGTACCTAAATAGTAAATAGCCACTAGAACACACTTTAAGTAAGGGGCCGGTAGAAGGAAATATGAATGACTTCTTTAATGAGTAATGACTCCAGTTTGCGTAACCATTTTTCAGTACGCGGCTCTGGTGTTCCTGCTGCTGTTGTTGGAATGCGCTCTGGTTTTCTACTTCTCTTCCAACATTGTTGAGGTCAGTCACTACTTCTCTTAAGACTATTAGCTTGTCTACGTCACCATGATAGCGACGCGAAGAAGGGAATATTCGTCTATGATTTTCTATAATCGATATCTAATGTGAATAAACAATCTCGAATTTAAATAATAGTTATGGAACGTAGATTACTTCGCAAACATAGTGCCAATCATAGCTAAATCATGGCCCAACATGAGGTGCCTTTTTTCATAAAAGTTGCATGCTCTATCAGAGTAGTTGGACCCACGAAATTCTGTTGCGTTATGTCAAACCCTGCAGCTAACATAACGTCTCAAAAGTCCAAATGGCGTTGTCCGCCACCTGCCTACGAATCAATGTATTCGATGGTACAATAATAGTTAAGTGACGCCTCCGTGGTCTAGTGGTTAGAGCGTCGCTCTCGACTTCGGAGGTCGTGGGTTCGAATCCCGAGTTGGAAACATGTTATTTCCAAGTTTGGTTAGGACAATGCAAGCTGATCACCTGATTGTCTGACAAGTAAGATGATCCATGCGTTGGATGGGCATGTAAAAAGTCGGTCCTGCGCCTGATCTCTCGCCGGTCGTGTCGGTCTTCCGTCCCACTGGGTTATGAGAGTAAAGGAATAGAGAGTGCTCTTGTGTACTGCGCACACACTTGCGTACCTGGTCTGGTTTCAATGAAACCGGCCACCGTCACCGAAACCGGTGTGGGGAGTATTATTAATAGTTAAGTATATTTTTCTATTTTTTTTCAGAAAGGTATTCAAGACGACGGCCAATGGACGCACGCCCTAAGGCTCGTCTTCGAATGCTGCGATAAAAACTACACGTAAGTCGTTTCTGTTTCTGTAACCATAACAGTTGCAAGAAAAAGTCATGCAATAATACATTGTAAGTACTAACTACTGTATATAGGCATTGTTTTATTCATTCGCATTATGAGCTATGTGGCGTGCGAGCGACCATGTGGTGGTTTCAATTTTGTATGACATCGGCTCGGCAGGCTAGTTATCGACCGATGTCACCGTGTCATACTTGATGTTAATGCGAAAGACTCGTTTTTGTTTTGTGCAATAATTACATTACCTTTATTTTATAATATATCATATAATAAATTACTAGATGCCAGCGTAAATTAGGAATTTTACGGAAACCGTATATTTCCCCGCAAAAAATAGTTTATGTCCCTTCACGTGGTCTACTCTACATATATCTGTGCCACTATCATATCCACATAATATCTAACACTGAAAGAATTTTTTAAATCGGACCAGTAGTTCCTGAGATTAGCGCGTTCAAGCAAACAAACAAACTCTTCAGGTTTATAATATTAGTATATATTTTTTTAAATCGCTTGACAAACTTGAGTCTCGATCTAAAAGATTATGAAAAGTACCAAATAATAGGGTCATAATAGGACGATGCATGGTATAATGGCATAGTAAAATAATGGTTTATGGTAGCGATGATGATGAAATAGGTGAATGTAATTTGCATAGTAGTACTTATATGCTTTCCGTTAAGAATTAACGCCGAAACTCTCAAACTTGCATCTATAAAGAGTCAAGAGTTCTCCCAGCAGCTTCCGAACCATGGGGTGGGTGTCGCTGGGTGTAAAATCTTACTTGTTGTTAGCTTATGCTCATGAAACCGAAGTCAGCACATGTAAAAAAATTTGAAAATCGGTTTATGTATCCTAAAGGTCGAGGATACAAAAACGAACATAACACCTCCTCCTTTTTTAAAGTCGGTTAAAATTTTAGCTTATGTTTTTCTGATGTATAAGCTATATTATTGTAAAGTTTCATTAAAATCCGTTCAGTAGTTTTTGCGTGAAAGAGTAACAAACATCCATCCATACATCCATACATCCTCACTTTCTTTCGCCTTTATAATATTAGTAGGATATATATTAACGCAGCATATACCTATAAAATGTCTACTTGTCTCTGTGTAGACTGTAGCACATCGAAAAAGTCACACGAGAAACACAGCGACCTTGTTTCTTGAATATTTATTGGCTGTTACCTTTAATAGCTCCTCTGTGGTCACTCTCCTGTCCTGGCTGAACCGATTTTGACGTCATATCTCAATGTTGTCATACCTCCGATTTCAGGGCTGTCTCCGAACCGATAACTCCTCCCTGGTCGTGCTGCGGCGTCGACCACTTCCCCAAGAACTGCACAGCTGACAACATCTACACACGGGTAATTTTCTAGCTAAAAACTGTTCGCTTGTTTATGCCAAAAAACTAGTAAATACTACCTAAACACTTGAGTTTACAATAGTCTACACGAGTAGATGAGTAGGTATTTTTAATAAAGTCGTGCCATTGTAAAGCCATCAGGCAGCCTCTGATCACATATACATTTTAAAATCCTTACTTCCATACTAATAATATTATAACGCGAAAGTGTGTCTATTTGTCTGTTAACTCTTGGTATGGAGATACTATAAGTCCTGGGAAAGGACATAGGATTCTTGTTATCCCGGAAAAATGTACTTATGGACCGAATTTTGGCGCAACAGAGTTGCGGGTGTCTTCTAGAATAATTATATTTTATAGCTCAAAATGTAATTGTTGAAAGGACTGCCAGCGGGCCGTGGTGGAGTGGCTGCAGCGGCACCAGGTGGCGATATACGCGAGTCTCGCGGCGCTCCACCTGCTGTTGTCGTCCTGCTCGCTCATCAGGCGATCCCTCGGTGTCTCTCACTCCCCCTCGTAGCGAACGCAGCGCCGCACTGGCGGTAAGTGACGTGTCACGTGACAGCCTTCAAACCATCTTCCAAAATGGGTTCTCCATTAGACCGTACTTTCTTATTTTCTTATAATTGTGGGAAAATTCATGACGTGAGGCATTTTTTATATAAATCAAAAATAGCTCTCTCAGCGCTGCTAGGAATAACACGGCATTCCCGCCCTATCCCTATTCCACAGTTCCACACCCTACAGTGTTACCACTTAGTTTAGTTAAACTGTCTATTCCTGTCGCAAAAACATACACTACAGTCTACACAGTATAATGTTATATTCATGCGTGAATGAGAGCAATGGGTCTATGTTCTCTCCGATCTGACTGCGATCATCGTTTTAGCACCCAAATCAGCGACATCGTGGCGGTCGGTGCGGTCGGCGCGCGTGGCTCCCGGCGCTGACGACGTGCTGATGGTCGTCGTGGGCAAGAGCCGCCTGGGCTGGATGAGACAGAAATGAGGTTTGCAAGGATATTGTCTCTAATAACGAAAAAGATTGATAAGTTTGTAGGCAATTAAGGAGGACTGGACTTAGGACAGTAGAGAATAAGAATAAGAATTTTTAAAGATTTTGTCCGTATAACCACGAACAAACGGTTGAAAGAGCCATGCGTCGCGCGTCGGTGGAGGAATTTATCTTTTTTTACGAAAAAAAAATTTTACAGCATAGGTACTTAACTGCCAGTGAAAAATTATAGTACATTTTTGAAAGACGCAATTATTTCGACAGCAATGCTGTGCGGTCGCAAAATACAATATCACCGGATATCCTGTGAAAACTGATTGTAGGCAATGGCCAATGGCCATCTGACTGGGTAGGTCTAAAATGGCCATTTAAATAATTGAACTAATTAAATTTGGCCATTTTAAAACGTCAGGAAACAAAATACTTTTTTATGGAAGACCAACTAAAAGTAGGTGAACATTTTACTAATTGTTTAAACCTTTTCACAGGTACACCGATACGGAATCCTCAGTCCTCTGTATTAGAACATTGTTGAGATAGATCTGGTTAAACTGACAATTATGATTACAGACTATGTTACAATTACTATTCTCGAATACGAGCAAGAAAAAAGGAGACTTAACATTAACAAAACTGCTAAAAATTAAGACTGACACTTTTGTATGTGTAGTGTTCACCACGATCACGAAAAATTTATGTAGTTTACTGATCATTGTTACTTGTTATATCATCTCTGATATCCTACTAATCGAAAGTAGGTAGCATGTTGTCTTGTTGTTGAATTAGTCAGTTCTTATTTTTTACACAGCGACTTTCTATAAAATTTCATTTAATGTAGTGAGTATACTCTAGGGATTTATTTGCATCCTTATAAATGGTCGCTGTTAAGCATTAGTGTCCTAACCCACAATTTTTTTTGTTGATAAATTTTGAATGCAGTCTTGTTCTAAATCATTTATAGAACATAACTGCATTCACTCAATACATAATTTTTATGTGGGGTAGTACACGAATGCTTAACAGCGTCCAAATTTAAAATTAATAAATATTGAAATTAACTTGTGTTTTACTAGGGGCTATAATTACTCAAAAGGAAAATAAACAACATTTTAAATACAAAATAAAGTTTAATTAAATCCATACAAACATATTATTACATACCAAAAATTCAAACTTTACAGACATGAACACAATTAATGACACTTTTGAACTTGAAAAATCTTAAATAATGATGAACACCGGTACCTAAGTACGTGTTTAAGTAGTCATATATTAACTACTTACTAGATGCTGTCATTGAACAGAACAGAAAGGAGGTTACAACATAATATTGTAATTGTATTCTTTATAAAGAGAAGAATGACATTTTGCAATCTTGCCGTTAAATACTGTTACTCTTACTTTATAGTTAACCTATATAATTATATGTATTATGTACAAGTCTATTTATGTAGATAGCAACTAGAACTCTACATAGAACTACTGGTCATGAAAACGGGACATCCTAATTTTTAATACAATATCTCAAATGTCACATTAAAACCTAAACTAGAGGTGGGTCGGACCTAGTCCATGGCCACTTTGGTGAGGAACCACATCATTATGATGGTGAGGCCGGAGTAGATGCTGCGAGAGGCCATGCCGGGGGTGGAGGCGGCGGCGTTGCAGGACTCCAGGTGGCTGAACAGGTCGTAGTAGTTCTTAGCGGCCTCGTTGGTGGTAGCCGAGGGCTCGGCCAGGCCGACGACGGTGTCCTTGAACAGGAGGTCGCTTTTGCCGTCGAAGGGGGAGTAGAGCTCGAGGTTGATCAGCTGCGTCGAGATCGGCTCGTTGTACCCGAAGTGGGAGTCCAGGGAGTCCAGCAGAGTGTTCAAAGCGTTCAGGAGAGGGTCGTCCCTAGAATAAAAACATGAGAATTAAAGACAATCCTTAAAAATATAAGGATATCCGGAGCGGACTTATTTAATACGACATTTTAAAAGAATTTTCGTGCCCCTTTATTACTCTTTAAAAACATTCGCCACAATCAAAGAAGTTACCGAGTAGTAATTGATTGGAGAGACTGGAGATTTTATGCTAATAATTCCACGAAATGAGCACAGCTCGATACTCACCGTCGTGCGAGCACCTCGGAGTCGACGACGTAGGCGAGCAGGCAGTTCTGATCGATGTCGATGCCGGTGGTGATGGCCAGCGTGTTGTTGCGGCACAGCGCGCGCACCTGCGACGCCTGCAGACCCGCCGTAGTCAGGTGAGCTACAGACAACATAACAGTATAAGATCAAGGAGTATGATATAACTCTACAAAGACTATAACAGAACTGCTTGAATGGCACCACAATATACTTACAACATTCAACAATCGACCATGTCATCAGATCATTACATACAACAGATTCATCATCATTCAAGATAAATGGATGAAAATATTAATGGGACTAAAAATAGGATAGGTTGAACCGTAAAATTAATAACATTTAAAGTGATGATTTGTATAATGTTCTGATAATGTTTGGTAACGTAATGACTTAAAAAAATACTATGGAATATGGATGTTAATCTGAAAATAAAATGATTATTATTATTATTACAGGCTTTCTGCTTTCATGATAAATTGAATGCAAAAGTTCGGTTGGAAACTGAACCTCAATTCACATTGCCACGAGGCGTAGCTATTAAAAAATACACCTCATTGCTCGTCATGTTAAAATGCGAAGTGGCCCTAAGTCTACAATTTTAGTGTTTTCTGCTGTAAGTTGCTCTACAATTTATTATAACCACGTTACTTAAAAATTTCTTAATTCCTACCCTGAATGTTCTGAATCTCGACGAAGGCGACGTCGTTGGAGCTGTCGGCCAGGCAGGATATGCTGCCGTTGTTGCCGTAGTACAGGTTGGAGTAGTCGTAGGCGCAAGTGTCTGGAAATGGACGGGAAAATATAAGAAATAGGTTGTGCTAAAATATAAAATAGGACTAAAAAAGTTAATATAAGTAAGTATTGATATTTTAAGAAACTTTTCTCTAAAACCAAATTGAACCACTTACAAGTAATATTGCTAGTCAAGTAGGAAGGACGGCAGGCGGTGCACAGGTTGGTCGCGTTGAAGCTCTGCAACAAAATATTTACTGAATTACTAAAGTGGTATATTGGTACCGAGCTAGTATGCGCTACACAAGAAACCAGGAGCCCATGAAAATACTACTATTGCATAAGAATACTCTCAACTAAGTGTGCAAACTACTCGAATTTACAATTTATCTCAACATGAAAGCTAAAAGCATAAGACGCCAGATTGATGGCTAAAAACAATGATATTCTATGTTACTAACGTAACTAAAAAGTACATAATAAATTATCAATCCGTCAATTAACTGGTTATACGTTCAATTTCGCGTCAATCTTACCAGATTGATGGACTGAACTGATGAAAAACTGAGCGTGTAACCTACGTCTAAAGCACTTCCACTTACGCTGTCTCCGATGGCGTGTGAGGCAGCCTCGGCTCCGGGTGCGCAGGCACCATCAAAGAATTCCCCAACTGCCTGCGCGTAGTCGCACTCCGATGAGCTGATCACACCTCTCTCGTGAGCGACGCTCACGAACGCCACGAAAGCTTTACACAAATATAATTTTTAGATTTCAATTTTAATTGAATACCTATTGAGAGCTCAAGAAAAATTAAGTTACTTACATCAACAACCAAGCTTTCTTACTTTTAAATATTTACCCCACAACATAGGGTATGTTATTATTATCTTTAACTTTTAAGCCAATCTGATGATCACTTACCGATACCACTGTATTCGGGGAAGCAAGCTCTCCTGCCGCGAAGGTTTTCGAACCTGGTGACGTTGGTCTGGGTGGTGGTTTCCTTCAGGAGGGCGGCGACACGGGAGAAGGCGGCGGGGTTGTTCCTCGAGTTTTGAACCAACTTCACCGAGGAGAGCTTGTAATGCCTTGGAAGAGAAACGTAGTGTATCAACTTCACATTAATTTAGACGGTCTTAATCGAAGGAATCCCTTTTTTTTTAATGACATATCATTTTTAGTGCCCTTAATTCCAGTAGGTAAGGTACTCACTGTCTAGACAGGTAGCCATAGTTGGAAGGCGATACGATGAGATCGGCGTTGCGGTCCCTGATGTCTGCGAGGCACTCGAATATGTTGTTCCGCTGCTGGCAGGTGATGTGGGGCTCGATGCCCAGCACGTAGGCGGCGGCGCGCAGCCACTGGCACTTGGTCTGCTCCTGTGTGGAGATGGTGCACCAGCGGCGCGCGGGGATACACGATGTTGAAGCACTGATATCGGCTATGTTGCGAACTGAAATATTCAAGCTTTTATTTACGTCTCTCTTTGGCGGATGCTACGCGCTCGATATCGATCGCGATGTTTGAAATGATATCGCCAATCACGATATATTTTATTGATTGGAAAAAACTAGAATCTAGATAAATGACGATAAATGTAGATCGTGTATAGTTTTGAATTGTTTCTGAAGTGCATAGTAGTAATCTGTGGTCTACATGGGTGTATCATTCCTATCAACTTGTCTTATGACTTACAATTCGAAGATTATAAAAATCTCTACATATTATTCAGGC
This sequence comes from Aricia agestis, assembly GCF_905147365.1. Taxonomy (NCBI): domain Eukaryota; kingdom Metazoa; phylum Arthropoda; class Insecta; order Lepidoptera; family Lycaenidae; genus Aricia; species Aricia agestis. Next base: position 22,316,534 of record NC_056408.1, on the reverse strand, counting down.
TACGAATGCGGGTTTTTTTAAAGAGGGAAACTCTTTAAAAAAAACCCGCATTCTTCGTTATTGATAGTTGTTACGAAAATACACTAGTATAACAAGAATCAAGAGAAGGTAAGCCTACCGGGAGAAGTGTAGTTGCTAGCAGTCAGGGGGGTGGTTTCGAAGAATACTCTTGCGTTGGCGCCGCCGATAATGTTGGAGTACAGCTGCGACCTCCAGCCGTTGTCGCCGGGGCTGACGCCGTTGGGCCACCACTCGCGCAGTTTTGTAAGGACTGCTGATGCCTTAGCTCTAAAATTGTTCAATATATTGTAGGCAATGCTCGTTTCTGCACACATAGATTATAAATACGGAAGTATGATCATTCGTATATCTATTACTTCTACACAACATACAGAAACGTAAGCAAACATTTTATTGTAGGTAACAAAGAAAATAAGCCCAACCAATTGCATAGTGGCTTTGCAAAAGTATATAGCATGAATATATCCTTACGTGGAAGCTACAACGGTAGCCCAGGGTTGTTTGACGAAGGAGCACGGGGCGGTGGCGGCGGCGAGAACCTCGGCCGTGAGCACGCGCAGGGCTCCGTCCTCGCACATCAGCGCGTACGACGTCGCTTCTTGGGGGTTACGGATCTGAACAATGTTAGAGCTAGATAATAACCGAACATTATTTTCTATTGATTGACATTCTATTGATACTCCGTTAAATAAACATTAAACTGGTCATGCCCAAAAACTGAATGGATAAATAGTTTTCGACTTGTTAATTTTACATCCCTTAAAAATAATCAGCATAACAAATGCTATGCGTGGCTAAACTGTTAATTTTTTACCAGATGCACCAAAAAAGGTTACTACATTTTAAACAATATTGCCTGAAGGTTCCTAAATTACAACAAAGACTAACAGTGAAGAATTCCCGGACGTGCTGCCACGCGACGTAGGCGACGGAGGAATTGCCTCTGCGGAGACATTCCAGCGCCTGGATGTGGCGGTTGTTGTTGTTGATGCCGTTGATGGTGACGCCCATGTCCAGGTTGTAGCGGGAGCAGCTCGCGCCCTCGCCGCAGCTCGAGCAGAGATTCGGGAATCTGTTCTCTGTAATAATAGTTTCGATCAATATTCATAAGTGCACAATCAAATTCGCAGCTGCCTGTCATATTATACTAATGTCGTAATTGCGAAAGTCTGTTCGTCTATCTGTTGGTCTGTTACCTCTTCACGCATAAACCGCTAAACAAATTTTAATTATATTTGTTCTGGTTCGTGTTAGTCCTCGAAAAGGACACGGAATACATAGTTTTATCGCGGCAAAGAGGGAATTGTACACGTGCCTTTCTGTGCGAACGAAGTTACCGTCAACATCTAGTCTAGTATTTAATCAACGAATAACCTAATGAAAATATAAGGTCTATAGTGTTGATTTTGCGTGTATTCTTCATTGTCTATTATACTTACTGAGATCAGCGTCAACAGTGACGTTAGCGCTCCAGGCTCCGGGCCGGCAGCCGCTGCCGAAGAAATTGTTGAGAGTCTCCATCTCCACCTCCTCGGCCGTCTTATGGTCTGTGTTCACATTTGGGCAGTGGTCGGTGCGTGCCACCTGGAAAATGAAGGGAAGCGTGCGTACTTACACTTTGGACACTTTCTCTCTTGTTGCTCACCATAAGCTCATAATTTGGTTACTATCTTTTCTGCTCTTACTATAATTTTTAATCTGGGACCATCCTATTTAAAACATATTTGATATGAAATAATAATTGCTCTGCAGCGTTTTCTCCACAAAGTTTTTTTGTTTTACTTTTTTTATGAAATAAGGGGGCAAACGAGCAAACGGGTCACATGATGGAAAGCAACTTCCGTCGCCCATGGACACTCGTAGCATCAGAAGAGCTGCAGGTGCGTTGCCAGCCTTTTAAGAGGGAATAGGGTAATAGGGGAGGGTAGGGATGGGAAGGGAAGGGAATAGGGGAGGGTAGGGAAGGGAATAGGGTAGGGGATTGGGCCTCCGGTAAACTCGGCGAAACACAGCGTAAGCGCTGTTTCACGCCGGTTTTCTGTGAGAACGTGGTATTTCTCCGATCGAGCCGGCCCATTCGTGCCGAAGCATGGCTCTCCCACGAATAAGAATATGTCCTAATGAATTACTTACAACTCGTTCGAAGGTCTTCAACACTCGTGGTGACCAGCGCAGGTCGGTCTGATCCAGACCTGGGTGGCAGTATCGAGCCCCGCGCAGACCTTCCAAGCCTCCCACGTGGTTGGCGGGCACAACCGCCACCGCCTCAAACGCGTACGGCTCTAAAAGAAATGAAACACGACTTTAAGCCTCTTCAAATCACTGTTTGTCTTCCTTACAAAATCAGACAAAATTCAATCTTGACATCTTGTTTACAATGTAAACTTTAGCACTCAGCTTAGAATAATTTATTGAAGCACCAGAAATCAATAAGGTAAAGTCGCTTATAGATTTCTTAGAGCTCAAGATTTTTCGTTAACAAAAAAGCCTTAGAAACAACATCAAAAGGTTTACCGGTTCTCTGAACATCTCTGATGGAAGCGACGATCCTGTTCTCAGTGGGCTGCTGCAGCGACAAGAGCACCGTCTCCTCCTCCGAGAACACTCCGAAGTCGGCAGTCCCTCGTGCCAGTTTGATGGCACAGTCGATCCTTTAAGTATATCAATGGATTTTTTTTTATTATTAAAATTGGGGCCGTCTATGAACTGTTCGTCCATATCCTTTTATTCAATATCAAAGGATTTGGTATACCATGATATTTTCTTTGCGCACATATTCTTTTAGTGTTTTTGAGAAAACCTGGCTAGCGATATTTTCAAATAATATTGAGAAAGCTTCTATCGGCAACAAAAACTCGCTGTATTTTTAGTCTGACAATGGAATCTATTTATTTTATTAATAAGGAAAGTAGTAAACTAAGATACAGAGGACAATCTAAACACTAAAAAATACAATCTAAAATATATAAACTTAAAGTATAAAGCTATAAAAAGCAAAACTTCCCTAGGTCGTCCCCACCTGGCAGAGTGCCTAGCAAGCTGACAGCTTTGCCACGTTGGATGGCAATGGCTATCCGCTGTGCCAGGTAGCTCCCGGCTCTGGGGTCTCGGGTAGCTTCAATAAGCTTTTTAGATATCTGTCTAAAAAGCTTATGTGCCCCCGGATCCCATGCGCCTAGGGTTTCTACCCCAAACGGTCCAAATATGAGATCTCCGCTGAGGTTCTCATATTTGTGCCGCGTCAGTTTTTCTGTCTGGTTTGCGGCTGCTCCCGGACAGCTCGAGGTTCCCTGGACATGGGACGGGGCAAGTGTGTCGACACAAGTAGCGTCCCACACAAGGGCCCGTCCCACATTCCAGGGGACCAGGGTCATTCCGTCGGGTCTCTTCCCATCGTCGCGCGCCAAACCGGAGGGCTCTAGTATAGCTGGCATACCGACAGTGACAAGAGCCCGACGGATGAGGTCATTCAGGCTGTGATGCCGCGAAAAGCGTCCAGCGCTTCGCGAGCAGCACAACCCATGGTGACCGTAACTGTCTACGTGCGCGCTGCAAACACACTGATGGGGGACGACATGGGGAGCACCAAGACGCAGGGCAGTTGCTAAGCGGAATGTGTTACGGATCAATGGAATCTTAAGTAGAACTATTACAACTGAATTTAAGGATGGTCATACCTTGATTCTACCGGGTCGCATACTACTTGACTGTCATCTCTGTCCAAACTCTGACAAACTACGGTGCTGGTGGAGGGCATACATACTCGCACTGAAACAAATTATTTATTGTTAGCAACCAACGGGTTTTGCATAAACATCAAATAAACATAGAAAGCCGCAGAAAACGCATTCGGAAACCCAGAAACCCAAGCAACAATAGTTTATACTTTATGGATCTATAATTAATCTATAGAACTAAGGATATATAAAAAATGCTAATTGCTCTGCTTGGAATTCTGGTTTCATATTTTGTAATTGGTATAAATTCTAATGTGATTAATTTGTCTGCGTATAAAGAGTGTAAGGGAACTGAAATTCATCATTTTGGGTGAGAATTTTGGTTAATTATAATTAATTACCATTTCATTATCATCTTTTCATTTATCTATTCCTAATGATTCCTACTATACTTCTATAATTATAGCAATGCAATAATTAGTGACTATTGTATTTTCTGCTTTTTAACCCCCGACAAAAAAGAGGGGTGTTATAAGTTTGACGTGTCTGTCTGTCTGTCTGTTTGTCTGTGTGTGTATCTGTCCGTTGCATTGTAGCATCCAAACGGGTGGACCGATTTTGATCTAGTTTTTTTTGTTTGAAAGGTGACATGATTGAGAGTGTACTTGGCTATAATTCATCATCATCAGTCTGCTCAGTGCTGGACAATCAGGGTTTATCTGGTTCATGAAAGGCCGTTAGCAACTTGCAGTCGTTTGATGAGTTTTATATTTCATTCTAGTTCGTGACATTAATGGAAAGTTGACCTGGTGCTGCAGCATCACCTGGTAATCAATAGGATATCCAACTCCTCGCCTACTTAGAGCAGAGGTTTCGTGTTTGGGCTCATTTTAATTGCGACAACCAGTAAGAAGTAGATAGACAGTAAATATTTACATGCTGCTGCTGCAGCATCACCTGGATTCTATAGGAACCGAGCTTCGTATGAACACAAAGTGGAGGTTTCATGTTTGGGCTCATATTAACGGCCTCATCGATAAAATTAAATTAAGAAATTTAAAAAAACCCCCGCCAAACAACTTTAAAAAGTAATGAAATAATATTTTTTTTTTACTAACTTTAAGTTTAAATAATTCCTAAGTGTAAAGTGATATTTTAGTCCATAATTATTGTTGTCACGGTGTGTCGGGGGACCGCCAACAGTGTATTTTGCATTTTGTATCGCCATGTCACTGATTGTCTCGATTTGGTTCGCTGAAAACTAACCCCTAAACTATAACGTATTTCTTATTATTATTATTTCGTTACTTTTTAAAGTTGTTTGGCGGGGGTTTTTTAATCATGTATTTTAATGAATCACTAGATGTCCCTGTGAACATCTTAGGAGAGCCTAATATAAACCTTCCCTGGACTTTCACGAACATTTCAAGACCAAAAATTAGCTATTATCGGTTCCGCCGTTCTCGAAATTTAGCGAGACTAACAAAATTGAAAATCCATTTTTATTTAACAGAGCCAGACCAAATATTTCAGTAGAATTTAAACTCTTTATTATTATAAAATGGCGTCCACTAGCGATCGATTTATTATATTTTTTCATATCACTATTACTTGTAGATTAAATTTGATGACTAATGCGACTCGCCCTGAAGTATGTTATCTTGTAACATAGTCATATGATATAACGCCTCCGTGGTCTAGTGGTATAGAGCGCGGCTCTTGACTCGGAGGTCGTGGGTTCGATTCCCGCGTTGGAAACATGTTATTTCCAAGTTTGGTTAGGACAATGCAGGCTGATCACCTGATTGTCTGACAAGTAAGATGATCCATGCGTCGGATGGGCATGTAAAAAGTCGGTCCTGCGCCTGATCTCTCGCCAGTCGTGTCGGTGTTCCGTCCCACTGGGTTATGAGAGTAAAGGAATAGAGAGTGCTCTTGTATACTGCGCACACACTTGGGCACTATAAAATTACTCCTGCGTAGCTGGTCTGGTTTCAATGAAATCGGCCACCGTCACCGAAACCGGTGTGGGAGCTATTATTATATGATATTATGATAAACGAAATATTTATTTTCTTGAAGACTATAAAACTCATCCGCTAAAATATAGAAGAACAAAATTTCAAAGTATCATAATATTTTCTTGTAACATTACTATTTCCAGTAAACCTCATCCAATAACCTTCATGATATGATAAAATAATTCTGAATCATTAAAGATAGTTCAAGCTACAGTATAAAATATTATTGTAAATGATGTAAGGCGTGGTCCCAACTCTACATTTCGCGAACGGGTACGGAAAATCATGGAAAGCACTAAAGTCTAAACTCATAATACTTAATTAATCTACATTTCGTACATATAATATTAATACCTTTAAACTTAAAATATTATTATGCTAGCCATACTGATGCTTTATGAAATTTGATTATCTTTGGATAAATACTAAAGCAATAACTTTAAAGAGGGTGTATCTTTGTAATAAAAATTCTAACTAATCCATTGAAGTACCTCGGTACTTTTAATAAAACATGACTACTGGTTGTTACTATTGAATATTACAAGTGGACGATAAAATTATTGGAAACAAGTGAATGTCAAGATAGGAGTATGGTTTGGGTCAAAATTCTCTTACAATATGAACTACCAACGAAGTATAATTGTACTAATAAAAAAACATAAAACATGCTTTTTTACTGAATTAAGTAGTTGTTATTTCAGTGAAGATGTATTTTTGGTTAGTTTTTTAAACATAGTGGGAAGTTTTCTGAAAAAAAATGTAACATTATGGATCCAACAATAACGAATAAAGATTACTCGGTTTGTGTATCACAATCAAAAGCCTTATCAAAATTATCGAATTTTCCGTTGCCATCCACGTCTTAACCTTAACTATTTTGTATTTTTGCATGAAAAGCGATTGAAATTATAACAATAACAGTAGGATTAAACACTCACAGCTCTGCGCAGACGCATACCCGATCACTAAAACAAATATGAAATAATTGAGCCCCATGTTTCACACACTACACCGGCGTCTCCAGGCACGCCCGTACACTAATACTGTCCGATATTGCGCTATCGGTATCGCCTATTTAAAACCGTCCTGTGCGGAGTCGTGAAATCTTATCAGTGTTGAAATTCAGTGTAAAGGTGGGCGATAATATAGCTGATAACGTGATAACGCCGCCGGGTACCGCAGGGCGCTGTGCTGGCCCCCGCGCTGCTCGACGTTTGCGGTTGCAATAAAATCGAATTCGCAATACAACATAATTATAAAAATTGAATTTTTCCTTGTTATTTGGGAAAAAAATATGTTAACTAATTTGCTACAAAAACAAAAAAATTGCTAATATTCATGAATTATCAGTCACCATCATTGGTCGCCACTTCACTAACTTTTGTTAAATTCTATTTACCTATAATGTTAATTTCCAAATAAGGTCTCAGCAGTACAATTATTGTTTAAAATATTTTACGAAATTTTATCAATTTTTCATACATTGAAATAAAATTATGACATAAGTGTTTAGCCCTAACGGTGAATGTGTATCGTTATCTGTTGATAAGGTTCTGGGAACGGATTCATCGATCTATTTGCTCAGCGATCAAAAAAACCACATCGAGTTTTGATGTCGTTTACCGGCTTTTAATAGCTGTTCGTGATTCCTGTTTAAGCTGTTGATATTGACAGGATATGATATTTGTTATACTTAGCCCTAAATGATTTTTTTCCATTACTTATCATTATTTAATTATAATTATTCGCTTTATAGCCATTAATATTTAGCTGCTTCTTATGGAAAAACTAACTACTGAAAAAGTTCGTCTTAGTTTCGTTAATTTCTCGTAAAAATACACTCATAGATGTTTCTGATAAATATATTATTTTTCTGTGTAACATTTCACCTGACTCAGAGATAGTAATATTTATATTATCTAGGATATTGTTTAGGTTCATTTCCGGACATAAATTATGAATCAGTCGCCCGAACGTAAAACTATTAAGTCGTTACATATTGACCTCCATTATTGGGTCAATTGTTAAAGGTACTTCATTAATTTTTGATATCATTCGTAGGATCAATAATAACTTTCGATTCTTACTGTGATTCCGAGTTGACATTGTTCTGCGATGTCGTCCAATATAGTATATAGACTCTATACTGTTTAAAGTTAAAATGTTTATACTACCTAATCTGCTTGTTTATGTTTTTTTCACCATTTAAATGGCTAGCTTTGTCTGAAATCGCCTATCGTTTGAAAATGGATTGTATAGGAATTGTGGATAGAAATTAGAATATAATATTATATTATACAGTTATGTGGCATCGCATAAAAATAGACATTTCGATTGTGACGATACTATAAGCCTATAATAATATTATTTTCTTTTATGCTTATTTTACTAGAAACAAACCATTGCATGTGCTTTTCAGGAGCATTTTACCTGACCTTATCACGCAAAACGTTTGTAAAACAAGACATATGCATTATAACAAAAATTACTGTTTGCGATTACATCGATTTTGATGCAAGAAAATTGCATGCCTTCGTAGCATGAGTTAAACATAGCATTTTGTAGAAGTAACCGATTTTATGGGACCTGCACCGAGATGCCGTCCAATCAACCATATTCAGGACATGGCGTAATCCAGGCCGTGCTGAGCTGCTGCAGAACCTTCTGCTTGCAGACGAGTATACATGGGTTCAGTCACATAGCGGCCCCGCGCCGACACTGGGTAGAAAGGTTTGAGAAGCATAATTTAAAGCTGATTAAAATTAAGGGAAAAATAAAAATATGTGTAAAATTTAGAGCATTTCTTTCTATTAAAAAATCATTTGATGTAAATTATAAAGGTACCGGTAAACCGGGGTGAATAGAATTGAAGGGGGCAATAGGAAAAAATCTTAGGATAAGTTTTAATGGCAATTTTATGGCAAACTCGGTATCCCCAGTAAAAAACCCGCAACTTTATAAATTTGTTGGTAACATTCTCCTTAGTCTGGCAATTTTTTATGTGTGGCTACATTCATGGGCGTACCGAGGGGGGGATCTGGATTATGTTGACGTTCCTACTAAGTATATTATCTAGTACGTTTATCTATAGAAATTAAAAATTAAGAACGAATTTTTGACAATATTTTTACAACTAAAAATTATTAATTTTTTATTCTTTATAAACACCTAGCTTATGAAAAATCTGATTTTCCCTCAGGTGTGTCTATTGTCCCCTGATAAGTAGTAATTAGAAATTACGTATATTTTGTGTCTTTTTTCATTAACTACAAACATATTCGAAGAGAAACAAATTTATATCAATAGTTTGGCCTAAGACTATTGAGTCTTAGGCCTAATATACACGACTAAAAAAGTGGGTATCCGTTCTGCAACCTTACGAAAATAATTACCAAAGTTCGAAGACCTATCTATTCACCCCAAATTACGGTATATCTGCTACAATCAATTTAAGTAGGCTTTTGTGCAACAACGCAATTATAGTGAAAGCAAGCGCGAGAAAGGTAAGTTGTGACTTTAACCTCTAGAACTGACCGCTAGAACTTTTGACCGAATAACTGATAAGTTCCTATTAAGACATTAAGGGCCTATGTTTCACCACTTCCTGATAAGTGCTGGATAGGCTATCCACAACTTATTTGACAGATTCTCTTATACTCAATCTGTCAAGATAAGTGGTGGATAGCCTATCCGGCGCTTATCAGGAAGTGGTGAAACAGGCCCTAACAAATGTAAAATGGTAGATAAACCTCTTTGGTAGATTACTCTGGGTGGGTATCCTGGGGGTAGCGATTTGGGGTGTGGTGGACATCAGCCGAGGGCAGCTGCAGCGGTTCCTGGAGAGCCCCACCGTGGTGACACTGGAGAAAGACTACCGCACCTGGAGGTACACCCTGCCGGCGGTCACCGTGTGCGAGCAGGTCGGTCACTTAAGGCCTGTATTTACTTTGATAAGTCATTACTCATTAGTTATAAGTGCAGGAGATTAGCGATTAGAAGAAGGTGGTCAGCGACTGATTAGTGCAAGTCCTTTACTTTCTTCTAATCATCTGCACTTAAACTAATTAAAGTGAATACAACCCTTCATATATTTTAAGTTGAAAGTAACCTTAACATCCAAATTTACGGAGAATCCGTAATTTACCGTATTTACAGCCTTATAAACTCATAATTTGAAAGCTACAGAGTTATAACAAAAATACAGCAATAATCTTCAGTATCTTAACATTCCTTTCCACTTTATACTCATGATATCAGCTTCCAAAGTAAAGCCAATTTATTAAAATTCAAGCATACATTCAGCATCTCCTTAGTATTTACAAATTACTTTTATTTGAAACACACGCCAATAGATCGACAATATCATAAACTACATATTCCCCGTTTTAATTTTTTTAAGTCAATTTTGAAGTAAGATAAGTAAAAACCAAACGAGATCGCACCAAACCCCTATTGGGTTTGGTGCAATCTCGTTAACGCGGCAAATGTATGGCCAAGGTCGTTTGCTCGGGGGACGGCCTTAAACAGAAAGTTGGAGGCATTTAAATTCGTTTTCTCCGTTATTTCATGCAATCTTAATAACTGCTTATAATTTTTCTATCAGAAAAGTTGATACATCTTTTCTTGGCAGTTTCTTCGATGATACCTACATTGAATATGTCGCATCGCATTGGAGAATGGACATGCGAAGCGACGAGAATGGTGACAGAGTATACTAAGATTTAAGAACAATAAGTAAGAGCTACAACACGAATCCTCAACACGTTTGTAATTTGTATTCGCTTGTATTGCTCCACAGGCTTCCACAGGTCAACGTGAAGAGGCTACTATTACCAAATTGAAAATTATAAAAGTCAAATCCTTTATCTTTCTAGCACTTTTATTACTTTCGCTCCGGTTATTGTTATTGCATAGACTAAGGGCCTGTTTCACCACTTCCTGATAAGTGACGAATAGGCTATCCACCAAGCGTGGATAGCCTATTCGTCGTTCGTCGTAGCCATGTATGGAGAATCTGTCAAATAAGTTCTGAATAGCCTATTCAGCACTTTATCAGAAAGTGGTGAAACAGGCCCTAAGGAAAATATAGTTATCGGTTTCGAATTGCCCTGTAACTTTGCACGTATTAGGGCTCCCACACACAACTGCGAATTCGCATCGCATCGCATTCTATGTCATTGTTATTACTTATTAAATTTGTCGCAGAAATTTGCGATGCGATGCGAATTAGCAATTTTGTGAGCCCTTAGGTCAGGGGTTCCCAATCTTTTTCAGCCTGCGCGGCGCGGCCAGAGTAGACAGAATGATAGAGTATGCCGACTTAGAACTGATGTTGAAATTTTTAAATTTGACGTATTATGACGAAAATCGTCGCTAGGGTTGTTAACTTGTTACATACGAATTCAAAACTATGACATATTCGCTGGACGTGTTCCTCTTTGGTCGTATTGTTGTTTATGTTTTGGCACATGCGATTAAAATTGACAGAATCTAATTTTGAAACCTTTATTTTAAATATTTAAAAATAAATTATATCAGCCAGCGCGAGGCACATTCCGTTCATAATCCTAGTGAAACCCAACGAATTTGACAGATATTGAAACCTGTCCGTCTCTTTGCAGTCGAACTACTGGTCGCTATGTCTATTGTGGCGCGGCGGCGCAGTTGCACGTCAATATTTGGCGCGGCGCACAGTTTGGGAGCCCCTGCCTTAGGTAAGGTAAATCGCGTGACAATACGATATGATAACATGAAGATGTCCCTACTCCCTATCCAGAACAAAGTAAACGCGGATTCTCTGCCGAGCACCATCAAGTTGATCTGGAACGTGACACCAGCGGACTCTACGTACCAGTACTATGCGGGCTTCGTCAGCACCGTCGCCGACTCCGACCTGTACCACCTGCAGGGGTATGGGGACTTCCAGAACGACACCACCCTGGATGTGGACCTGTTCCAGATCGTACTGAAGGTATTTTTTTTATTACAAACGAGCAAACGGGTCACCTGATCGAAAGCTACTATCGTCGCCCATGGACACTCGCAACATTAGAAGAGCTGCAGGTGCGTTGCTGGCCTTTGAGGGAATACGCTCTCCTCTTGAAAGTTTGCAGGTCGTATTCGTAGGATTGGTATGTAGGTATAGGAAGCACACAACAAATTTTATAAGACTACAAATGTCAGAAACTAATGGATCAAATTATTTAAGAAAAATAAGTTATTTTTAATAGGGTAGTCAAAAATGAATATTTTTTCTTTTTTTTTCACATTTTTACTGATTTCTTGCTCCTACTGGTTGCAGCGTCATTTGTTAATAGATGAACTTTTCCTAGATAAATGTATTGAGGAAAAAAACAGATAAAATCATTTAAATTAAAAACGTGTTAACGAGGACGAAGCCTCGAGCAGCAGCAAGTAAAGTTCTAAATAGTTGACCCTATAATTGAGGGTGTTTGAAATTATATTTGCCACCGTGCCGCTATGTAGCCTTACTAGGGTCTATCTTGTCAAACTGCTGACATAGTCACGATATAGCGGTCATGTGCGCGCCTAGCGGATAGACCCTAAGGCTACATAGAGCCACCTGGTGGTAAATAGAATTTCAAGCACCCTCATTGCCAGGTGTCAGGTGAGCTGGTGATGAAGACGGGGTCGTCGGAGCGGATCAGCCCGCGGTGGGCGGCGGCGGTCACGGAGGCCGGCGTCTGCCACACCATAAACTCCCTCGCCACAACAGACTCCGCCATGTTCGTTCGTTTTATTCAATTACTAGCTGTGCCCCGCGGTATATACCCACGGTTCAGGAAAATAAATTGTGATAATATTTTCTCACAGTAAAAAGAAACCTTACTGGTAAACCATGTATCAACTAATTCCGCCGTTCTTAAGTTATACCTAAATAATTGTATTAGAACTCTACGTGAGCAGGGATTAGGGATCTAGGTCCCTTTTCTTTCACCAAAATATTTGTTTTTCATGTAACGTTTTCAGTAACATGAACAGTACGCCATCGAGCGCTGAGTCCTTGCCGCACACGTGCGCGTACTCGGCGCAGGGCTGCTACCTCGTGATAGAGACCAGCAGGGTCGTCAGGGTGAGTTAGTTACATATTTTGTTAGAAAAACAGTCCTTCAGAATATCTATTAGATATTACTTATCGCCCTTACTATTAAAAATATTTGTCCCATGCAGACGATGTTTTGCTCCTTGGAAAAGTCGCTCAAAAGATCATTAATAAAACATTCTGAAAGTATTATCAGCTATATTTATCATCATCAGCTTGCTCGGTGCAGGAAAATTAGGGTTTATCTACTCAATGAAAGGTATACAGTAAGCAACTTCAGTCGGTTCAATGTTTTGAATTCTGATTCCTGCCACTTATTTAAGAGTTTGAATTCGGTGGCTGCTTTTCTTCCGGCCACACTCACATATTATCAAGAGTTTGACGAAAAACGAATGGAGATTGGAGTTTATGTCAAAGTGATTTACTCTGATTAACTTACAGTTAAGTAAGTTCATATTCATATATATCTGAGTGGGGCAATCGACAATTTCAGTACTACATTCACTCGCCGTATGACACCGCTGACGTGGCACTGCCAGCTGGCCTCATCTTCCCCTCGCTCAGCCGCTTCACGGAGCTGACCCTCACGGAGACCAGGGCGGGCGCCGGCGTCCGCGACCTGCCGCCCGCTCGCCGCGCCTGCCGACATACCGACGAGCCCACCAGCCCCGGCAGACGAGTGAGTTGGATGGCTTTGAAGATATTTCAGTCAAAGCAGCAGTATAAAGCAGTTTAAAAGTAGTAAAGCTTTCATACTGAGACAAGTGGAAAAATGTGTCTGTCTTTCTGTCTGTTGCCCCTTCACACTTTGAGTCTCGGAAAAGGACGTCTAGGATAGTTTTTATTACGAAAAAATGTATGGGTCCGCGCTAAACATTTATTTCGGCGCAGCTGAGTTGCGGGTCTCATGAAACGCCTTTAGAACCTACAAGCGTTTAAATCTAGGTAGTTAATGAGCTATGACTTCCTTTACTTCCAGGTTTATAGCACAAACATTTGCCGGCTCGGCTGCCGCGCGAGGCTGGCGCTGCGACTGTGTGGCTGCAAACCATTCTACTACTTCTATGAAGGTATCGTCGCTAAAGTCCCCAAGGCATTTGACAAAACGCGTCACTAAGATAATATGGCGCTTGCGCTGCCATTATTAATATAGTTATTTGTAACTTCGCTGTCAAATCCATTGTTATTTTTAACTACGCTGTCAAAATAATTATCGTAACTTCGCAAGCACTTTGACCAGACCATCGTGAGCATCATCCCTAGGTTAACTCATAGAAGCTCTATGGTCAGGGTTCTCTCCCTTGGAGCGGCAGTGCAACGCGTCAGGCATGTGGTGCCTGGCCGGTCACGCGCACCGCCTCGCCACCTTTGACGGAGTTCGTTGCGTCTGCGCCCAGCAGTGCCTCGACTCCGTTTTCCGGGAGGTCTCCAATGACGACCAGATCCTGTGAGTTTCACAGTAGGTAACTACTAACTAATTACATGTCCCCTAGACTGTAGAGCGTATTATATAGTTGACAATATTTCTAAAGTACATTGATGTAATGTTAATCCAGACGTTTTAAAATACATGTGTACCAGATAGATAGCAATCGTTTGTGATAAGATACTTCGATAAAGATAACTAGTTTGATTAATAATTTGTTTTTACTATCGATTAAGTATTAATATTACGTTGAATTGCTCAGGGAGAAAATGCTTAGATATTCAATTTACACGACCTACCTGATGCCAATTAATGTAGAACTTTCTGTTGCATGACCATCCGACGCAAATAAGATCATAAAAATTAAAGTTATTATACTATATGGTAACTCATATCTGTTTCGAGAAGATGGTCGGTCTGCGGGGCTAAAATGGTCGCTAAGTCTAAGTCCATACGGTAATTAGTTAGTAATTTACAATATTATAGTATAGTACTTAAAAACTATGTTAGTAGACATAATAATACAATAATTCCTTTAATTTAAGTATCTGTGTAGCCTGTTTGCTGCACTAGGTACGTCCACATGTATACGTACCCAATGGCGCATAAAGGGACAATCAAATTTGTCACTTATTTATACTAAGAATGTTGTTGGTGCTGTCACGAACTCGGCTCATCAAGGAGGCAACCCGCTTTCTTATAACGGCCTGGAAGCCATCAGCATGCGCTTGTGCGAACATGTTTGATGCGCTGCAGAATCGTGACAGCCCCAACATCACTCTCAGTGCGTTATTATATTGAATTCGGAGGGTGTTGTAAGATCTCTGCGTGTAGTTGACCCACAGATTGCACGTGTACATACTTTGGCAAAAAGCTTTAAAAAGAGTTATTTTAACTTCTGCACTACACCGTGCAAATCTGCGGGCCAACATATTACATCGGACTGCCATCGCCCTCCGTTCTCTCTCCATATCACTATCGTCTTTCAAATCCTCAGTCACAATGTGACCAAGGTATTTGAAAGTCGATACCCTCGTAAGAGCCATACCATTCAGCGTCACAGTCGGTACTGAGTCTACATTACGTCCCCTTGCTTTAAAAATCACGAGATTACTGTTCTGGACGTTGTAGACAAGGCCGTGTGACTCTGCATATGTCTCACAGACACTAATCAGTCTCCGTAGAGCTGAGATTGATGGACTCAGCAACACCATGTCGTCCGCATAACTAATGCTGTTAACAAAATAACCATCTAGTGAGCATCCAACCTGAGTGTTGCTGAGTTCATCAATCAATTCATTGACATATAGGTTAAATAGAGTAGGTGACGACAATTCACCTTGCCTTACTCCACACTCTAGCCTATACTCATCTGACAACTGTCCAAGCCATCTGACCTGGTTTATCGGTGTTCGTACCAATATGTAAATAACTTTACTGTATCAGATGGCACGCCATACCTTACCATCTTAGACCACAGAACATTGTAATCTTACCAGATCAAATGCCTTGCAAGTCGAGAAAAGCCCCATAAACACATGTTTTGCGGTCCGTATAGTACTTGATGATATGCTTGAGAGACAAAATCGCACACTCAGTGGATAATTTCGGCCTAAAACCAAACTACGCATCATGTAAGTTAAGTATTTTTTTAAGTTGTCTCTCAAGCAAACCATCAAGTAGGTACAATATTGGCCGATAATTGGCCTTTTCTGATATATCTCCAGTTTTATTTTTAATAACAGGTACCACAACAGTTCTCATTAGATCTATAGGCAGGTAGGAATGTCTTTTACAGATTGTAAATAACAGTCCTAACAGCCTAGGTAAATATTGAAACAAAAAATCATGAAAATTGACTTTTATTAATCTGACTGAATAAAACATTTACTGCCCCTGGTGTGTATACTATTTTTCTCATCGACGGAGGCGGAAAACAGCAACATCGGTGAGCGCAGCGAGCGGGAAGAAAGTTGAGTACGTTTTCCGCCCGGAGGTGAGAAAAATATATTTTGTTTCCAACACTTCATTTTGCGCAGAGCGTAGGTAACACGTTTACAGCTCGACAAGGCTTTATATGAACGTGGCGAAAAAAGAAACTATCGCTGCCATCATACAAAAACGTCATTTTTGACAGTTCTCCTTTACCAGCAGCGCCCCGCCCATGTTCATTGAAATTTTAAAGCCTTGTCGCACTTTATTCTACTTGCCAGGAAAATGGACGTTATTTCATCTTCCCCTACTTGGGTATGCCCATAGTATACATATTTATGACATTAAGTATATTATAAAATCTAAATTGTAGACAATTGCCAATCCTCGTGCATGGACATCACATAACACTGCCTCTAGTCCACCGACGCGACGCTGCGAACTGCGAAACAGCGGCGAACCGATTTACGTAGGTACTATCCGCCACACGACAATGTATTGCATCTCGCTCTATTACAGTTTCGTAGTTGTTTCGCGTTTCGCAGCGTGGGTGTACTGGCGTGAGTGCTAGTTATATGAAAAAAAAACTGTACGTTTCCCGTGCTACAACGCCTTTTCTGAGTGGTTAAAATGCACGACTCTAAACCGCGCCATTTTCGCTGTGTCTGACTAGCCCTAAAAAAAATCAGGGAGCGCGGGCCGCTGAAGAACCGCGGCGCGCTGCGGCTAACGGTGCGGGCGCCGCGCGAGCGCTACACCCGCGACATCGTCTTCCACTCCCAGGACCTGGTCGGTGAGTTGCGGGTCCTCCAGCACCTGGTCGCGATTCGAAGAAACGCGACCCGGTGCGGCTAACGGTGCGGGCGCCGCGAGAGCGCTACACCCGCGACATCGTCTTCCACTCCCAGGACCTGGTCGGAAAGTTGCAGGTCCTCCAAGTCCTGGTAGGTGAGCTGCAGGACCTGCGCCAGGACCTGGTCGCGAAGAACCGCGGTGCACGGCAGCTGGTCGGTGAGTTGCAGGTCCTCCAGGATCTGAGTCAAGTCAAGTCGTTGATAAATTCGACGGCGAAGTTCAATGCCAAAAAATTACCGACTTGACATTAGGCTTCGCAAGCACCATGTTTAGGATGTGTTTTGTTAAAACTCCATCGCAAAACCCATACATGTCTGACATGAGACATCTAATTATGGAGTTCAATAATTTTACTACCTAAGTACCAATTTGTTGCAGTGTCCTTCGGCGGCGCAGCGGGACTCTTCCTCGGCGCGAGTCTCATCAGCTTCGTCGAACTTGTGTACTTCCTCGTCGAATACATATTCCACGTTAACACATCAAAGAAGACAAGGGCACTGGTAAAACAGCAATCAATTTACACCGCCGCGGAATGGAACAGAATGGAAGCATCAATGTCGCCTCATGCGAGGAATTTGGCACCCGCATGCACATGGCACCCACAATATCCATAGACGGCACCGCGCCGGAGAAGTCTCCAATTTTTGGCTACTATTTAATTTCAAGTGTGTTATACTGTTGACATGAAGTTCATTGTGCTACGTACATTTCGTTGCAAAAATTCGCTTCAATTCAAATTGAATCTAAGTAAAGGATTATAGAGTAAGAGCTAGTCTTTCGTAATTTTTTAAAATGTGAAAGTTTTCCTGTTTATGACCCCTATAGAAGTAAGAACGATCAGCAACTAGAGTTTTGGACATGGTTACTTTAGGAAGTTTTATTAAGATATCCCATTTTTCCCTTATTTTCCTCGGGATAAGTGTTGGAATCTGCCAGACCACTTTAAAGTAAAAAATTAAGCTTTATACCTAATATTCTATCCAAGGTTAGGTAGGTAGATCTTCAGAACTGGAAACTCGTAAGGTAACCGCGACCGAAACTCCATAGTTGCCGGTCGTTCTTAAGAGGATACACCAGGGGCTAGAGAAATGAAAAAAAAGTACGTGTAATATCTATAGCTGTCTGCCTTACCTCAAGCCTATACCGCAGAACGCGATAGAGACAACTGCAGAAAATCAACGATACGCTGTCCCCTGATTCCTTCTCCAAAACTTAACCGATTTAAGTACTTTTTTCATTAAAGAATAAAGAAAGGCTTGAGCTGTGTTCCTATGTTTTTTTTTTTTTTTTGTAAAATCTAGCCAAATCTGTTTTCTGGATGTTTGAACACAGCGGAAAATCTGGCCATTTTTTTGGATTTTTGAACGCTCATATCTTATTTAATAATTAAATTATGAAAAAAAAGAAAACATAGGGACATTGTATTAGTGGCCGTAGATATTCAAGAAAAAAATTATAACTCTACTAGCACCAGGGAGGAAACAGGGGACAACGTTTGTATGGAAAAAAGGGCGGTGTGGACTCCTCTTAACTCTAGAGGTATAGAGGTCATATAAACATGAAAACTTTCAGCTTTATAAAATGACGAAAGACTGGCTGTCGCTGACTCTTGGTCTATTTTGAATATCTAATCTGTCTAGGCGATTTTATTAATCATAATAATATATTCTTGTGTTCAGAGAAAGCCGCGACTAAATAAAGCATACATACAACAGAATATTTTTTGAAAATTACTAAAACATTAATTAATAGATTTAATTTAATTACGACACTTCCTCAAATATGCATCCTCTTTATATAATAAGTAAGTTAAATAAAGTTTTTAAACATAGAACAATAAAAGTTGTAACTTATGTTTAAAAAGGGGGGCTTTAAAATTGTACTTAATACTACTTAACTCAGATCTACTGAACCGATTTTGTACTTAAGTCTTACCTGGGTTAAACATTAAACAATGCCTAGTATAACAAAAAACTGAAATAGGACTTGCAGTTCCGGAGATATGCGAACGCAAACATAAAAACTTACATACATATACAGTATACACTATTTTGGCACATTTGTTCGGACGCTGATATACCTACCTAACATAAATGAAACCTAACATTCATACGGGTCAAATTAAAAACCTCTTTTTAAACCGACTTCCAAAAAGGAGGAGGTTATATTATGTTCGGCTGTGGATATTTTTAGGACGTTTTAAAATAAATATAAATATTTCGTTTAAAACCAGCAATCACTGTTTATAAAATAATGGTGTCATGTATTGATCTTTAACCCAATTACATTGGCGTGACGGTAGTTGCGTGCAAGGGGTTACCGCAACCGGGAATCAGAGCCGGATAACACAAATACCACGTACTACGTCCAATAACTCTAAAGAGTAGGTATAATGCAGAATTTGATGTCACAAAATTTGTTTCTATGTAATAGTATTGATTGTTAAATAAGATTTGAAGAACACAGTTGAGTTAGCCTATTGTATATTTGTATTTATCATAAACAGTCTACGGTTTTTATTCTGTATTTATTGTATCTTTCATTTTCGTAGACCCGTCCCGTAGACCGTAGTAAAATATCGTAGCAGTTTTTGCGTAGCCGTAGGCCATAAAGGCGTAAAACATACGAAGACCGAAGACGCTGGAAAATACGAGTACAATATATTTTTCGACAGTATATATTATAAGTCTATGATATTTTTATTCTAAACTTACTTATCTATAAAAAAACTTAGAGTAGTTAAGCAACGTCTTTGCTTAGTCGCTGTAGGCCTCAATCGTATGTAACCGTAGCACACGTAGCAACCGTAGCACACGTAGCAACCGTAGCACACGTAGCAACCGTAGCACACGTAGCAAATCGCACATGTGGCAAACCGCAGCACACGTAGCAAACCGTAGCACACATAGCAACCGTAGCACACGTAGCAAATCGCACATGTGGCAAACCGCAGCACACGTAGCAAACCGTAGCACACATAGCAACCGTAGCACACGTAGCAAATCGCACATGTGGCAAACCGCAGCACACGTAGCAAACCGTAGCACACATAGCAACCGTAGCACACGTAGCAAATCGCACATGTGGCAAACCGAGGCACACGTAGCAAACCGTAGCACACATAGCAACCGTAGCACTCGTAGCAAATCGCACATGTGGCAAACCGCAGCACACGTAGCAAACCGTAGCACACATAGCAACCGTAGCACACGTAGCAACCGTAGCACACGTAGCAACCGTAGCACACGTAGCAACCGTAGCACACGTAGCAAATCGCACATGTGGCAAACCGCAGCACACGTAGCAAACCGTAGCACACATAGCAACCGTAGCACACGTAGCAAATCGCACATGTGGCAAACCGCAGCACACGTAGCAAACCGTAGCACACATAGCAACCGTAGCACACGTAGCAAATCGCACATGTGGCAAACCGAGGCACACGTAGCAAACCGTAGCACACATAGCAACCGTAGCACTCGTAGCAAATCGCACATGTGGCAAACCGCAGCACACGTAGCAAACCGTAGCACACATAGCAACCGTAGACATAAAAATACATACCTAATTCTGTCTACTCTGCTATTATTATTGCAAAAATTCTCTATTGTAACTACTTAATTATAATATTTTCTTTACGGAAGTACCATTGTTGGCGACACGACAAACTCGGCGGGGCCGTGGTCGCCAGGTGGTAGAGCAGTGGACTGTATCTTGTGGGTGAAGGATGCCGGATGGAAGATTCCTGGAGAAGGAGGTGCAGGTTGAGGAGACGAGAAGGAAACACAGGAAAAAACTTGGTACTGCTTGGAGCGGAGTGTTGGTGGAGCAGGGCTTACGCATGCATCTGCTTGGCTTGTCGGATGTGAATGTGTATGCAGAGGTCGTAACTTCCCACACGCCAAGGCCCGCGAAAGGGCCCCGGGTGGGAAACCATGTCCAGGGGCTATACCCCTCTGCATGGGAAAATACCATTCTTATATACCGTTTAACGGGAAAACCCCCGCGACAGAACGCGGGGAAAACCAAGAGCAACAGACCATACCACGCCTGACCAGGCCACAATCGAACATCAGCCGCAGCAGGTTATCCAAATGGTGCGTGCGGGCCCCGGCCGGGACCAAGGGAACGTGTATGGGTCCACTCCCGCACACATTCCACATCCTGCGGTGATGAGTAGGCCGGGTGCAGCTGGGCTACACTGCCTTAGCTCCGTTCACCGCTGCCTGGCACTGGGCTGTCATGGAAAGGGACCGGTCGATAATCACCCCCAGATATTTCGCCGTTCTGCCCCACGGGATCTCGGCATCTCCGATCTTCAGGGGGGCCGGAAAACCCCGACTCCTGGTGACGGCGAGCGCTTGGGACTTAGCTGCATTGACAGCCAGTCGCTATTTGCTCGCCAGTCTGGGAGGAGGACCAGCGTCCTCTGAATCTTGACGGCCGCAAGTTATCGATTGGTATACAAATATTAAGAAATGTAATTGAAAAAAAAATCGACTTGATTATCTAACTTTGAAGGCGCATAACAAAAAAAATAAAAATGCTATCGAGCTGTAATTTTGGGAACACTTATTTTTCACCGTGATTTCTTTATTTTATTAACAAAATTCGTTAATCTTTGACCTTGTCATCATCCCTATTGTAAAAAGTCGGTCCTGCGCCTGATCTCTCGCTGGTTATATCGGATATTATTATCCATCTCACTAGGTTATGAAATTAAAGTAATAAAGGACCAATCCTTGTACTGCGCACACACTTAACAGGAGTAAAACGACACACATGTGTATGTTGCTTGCCCGGTTTCAATAAATGTCAGAAGGTAAGGGGACGACGACATAAATAATACCCAATGTTGTTATAAATAAAAAAACAATATATTCCTTAAATACTTTACAGTACAGTCGGATACAAAATTAAATTTTAATATAAAATACAAAACAGTCATACACATGGGCGTACCGAGGGGGGGCAGGGGGGGGGGGCAGCTGGAACATGTTGACGTGCCTACTAAGTATATTATTTTGTACTTTATCTATAAAAATTAAAAATTAAGAAAACAAATTTTTGCCATTTGTTTGCAATACAATATTTTTACAACAAAAAATTATTATTTTTTTATTCTTTATAAACACCTAGCTTATAGAAAATCTGATTTGCCCCCCCCTGGCCCATAACCTGGGTAATTTGCCCCCCCCTGGCCCAGAACCTGGGTACGCCCATGGTCATACGTACTTTCAGACTCAAACAAAGGAAGAACATACTTAGGGTAATTTCTGAATGTGTTACAGAAAGTTACAATATTAAAATGTCGCAAAATAATGAGATAATTAATATATTTATGCATCTTCCCCGTTTGTGACACAATATCGTTATAGTCATGGAACGCATCTGACGCGCTAGCTCAACGGTATAGTATGTTCGGCGAATCTTCGAATACGAATGTAGGTATTAAGGACGCTATCACATTTTTTCACAAATACCAGCGATTTCCAGGTACCATTTTAAAGAATTAGGAGTCACACTGCAAGGATATTTTGGTTTCAAATGAAAGATAATATATTCATCTCCACGTCTATACTATAAAAATGTTATAGCCGTATACAAAATTTTCACATAAATACGTTTTAACCATCACAATAATCGCAAAATATTTTTAAAAATCGGGTGTGATTAGGTACCATTATAGCTAAATACACTGAACTAAGGAAAATAAATATACAAAAAAATTGTTACTTATTTAGTCTCCTATACGAATAGCTAAATATTTTATATAAAACTAATTAACATTTCCATTTATAAGAAAAATAAGAAACTCTCTCAAATTTCTTCATACATTTTCGCCCTATCAAGAAAGCGGCGAGCGTCGTAACCGCCACTGTACAAGGCGCGCTGATATTGAATGTTATTTTAATGTCCTTAACGTCGATATTCGTACTGACCTGCCAAAATTTGTCATAATTCTTGTGATAGCGTCCTTAACAATAGTTTTTACATATAAATTATTTTCATGTTCAATTATCTTCAGTGTTAAAAAAAATAATACTAAGTTGATGCCAGAAGAAAGAATATTGTAATATATGAGTAGCACTTCAACTTTTTTTATGCCCCGTTTCTGAGAGTTTGTTTTGCAGAAGTTTATCAAACCACCAGCACTTTTGATGCCTACGTTAAAAACTCTTGTCGAAAATCCAGAAACGGAGCATTAACGATCCATACACATTACACACTCTCTTGTATCTGACTGTACTATATTGAGGTTGTATTTACAAAAGTCACCATAGCGTTATCCCATACACTTGTATGCTACATGTTTCAAGGTGGCTTCTCGATCCTTGCCGCAAGCGATCGCGACCAACAACAATTCAAATAAATGCTACTTCATGGCTCGGGTCGCTAGACCAATTTCGGAAGAAAATGAAACCTATGTCATAAAATAGCATTTTATTTCTTTTTTTTTGTCACGGTCGCTTGCGGCAAGCAACGGAAAGCCACCTTTTACTATTAACTACTCATTACATTAGGTTATGTGATCAGACCGCGCCTCTCACAGTCGTCCATGCTGCAAACTGCATGTAACAACACATAATTGATAATATCATTGCTCCGGCCCTTTAGATGGCAACGCGACGCTACGCCGCAATTTGCCATTCTTGAGCATGGTCTAAGGGTCAGCGCAGAACGGAGCGCAGCGGAGAGGATTTTATTAACGCACTTGAAAATAAATTTTAAAAATTAATCCTAAAGTGCATAAAATGCATTACAAAAAATGTATGTATGTACTCTAGGATACGCGGGAATCTCTTATCGCACTTGAGTATATTAATTTTAATGTTTATTTTGAAGTGCGTTAATAATAAAATCCTCTCTAGTGCGTTCCGTTCTGTGTGCACTGACCCTTAGGATCACTTTACATTGCACCATGACGTGGCGGTGTATTTTTAAATGAGCCATTTAAAATTTGAATGAGCAGTCCAACACTGAAAGCGGCAAACCATTTCAATGTTCTTCTCACGGACATAGATCAAGATATATATCTGTGGTTCTTCTTATGTAGTAAATAAAGTTCAATAATTTTAAATAGGTCATTTACAAATGCAGCGTCGTCATTGCAATGTGAACTGGCCCAGGCTCGAGTCACACTGCTGAAGAGTCCAAACGGCGCGACGTGTCACTTTTCACATAAAAATTGTACATTTTTCCATATTTTTATGTTAGGGAAATATGTTGACAAACGTACACGCGCGTTATTGGCCCTTAAATCTACCCGCGTAGCGAGTGTCACGTATCAGCCTTAAGAAATTGTCTTCGACATACATCGACATAATATGGTGTCCTAAGTACGGATTAAAGTTACATTATGCCTCTTAGGTTTATATTAAAACGTCCTTTACGAGTTTACACTTCTTACTCGCTAATAACTGTACAAAATATGCTTGTTTAGAAAACTTCTAATTTTGTCAC
The DNA here is from genome assembly GCF_905147365.1 of Aricia agestis. NCBI lineage: Eukaryota > Metazoa > Arthropoda > Insecta > Lepidoptera > Lycaenidae > Aricia > Aricia agestis. Next base: position 22,292,075 of record NC_056408.1, on the reverse strand, counting down.
GACTGACTGATCATATCTCTTTCGCTGTTTAGTTCCACGCCCCACAATATTCTAGAAGGAGACCCTTAATAGTACGCAGACACGAAACAAATTTTGTGTACAGCAATAAGGAATTCAAACCAGCGAATGCAGTGTCTAGAGGTGCCAGTGTTGTACTGTATTAGAAGTCAGACTGGCTGTACTGGCTACTGCTTTTTAGCACTTTGACTACATGAGACATGTTTGAGGCTATCTGGCATTCTGTATCTGATGCTATCTGTCCATTTTGAGGAGCTCTTTTCTGCTGTAGGGTCTGACAAGTAGTATGTTGACGCCTTGTTAACTCTGGTGTTGGCAAGGGTTTTCCATGTCTGGCTGTGTCTTGTCCACAGTTAGCTTCGATGTCAAGGTCTGCCAATGTCTGGCTATTTTCTCCTGGTGTGTCCCTAGTGGTGTAACGCATGATGCGGCGTGAGCACGGCGCCCCCGGCGGGCAGCACTGATGTGATGACGGGCGCGCCGCCGCCCACCGCGCCCACTCCGCCCACGCCGCCCACGCCGCCGCCGCAGAATATCACCTGCGCAAGTTATACAAGTTACTGTCGCACTCAGAGACGAATATTAATTACTTAACTAAGCTTAACTGTAATTAAATGAAGATATTCTCTATAGTATAATCCTAGTTATAATATAATGAGGTCGACATTACCTGCGAGACGGGCGTGGCGGGCTGCCCCGCCGCCGTCAACACGTACTGCTGCTGCCGGACGCCGCTCACCTGCAATATTAATTAACAAGTGTTATTAACATTACGTCTGTTTCTCATAATATATTCTTTTTGTATCGTCGATATTCTGAGATACTAAAATAAGCAGTACTAGCATCACTGGTCGCTGAATCGACACAATGAAAACCTCATTCTGGATTATTGTACAAGATAAAATGATTGATAGGCAGATGATGGACCTACTAAATTGGTCGTGTCTTCTTATAAAGGCCAGGCTACAACACTGCCTTGCGTCGTCGCATCGTTATAATCTACGACCGCAGAACGCATCGTGGAAATTTCCAACAAACAACATCGCAACGCATCTCTGTGCGATGTTGTTTTTGTGATACGACGCGGCAACGCAGGGCTGTGGCCCTAACGTAGGTCTGTCATCAGCCAATGAATCGATCTCTTCGACGGTAGTAGCGTTGAGTGTGTCCGTGTTCACCTGGTGTATCTGCGGCGCCTGCTGTATGGCCTGCCGGTGCCCGTCCGCCGTCTCCATCACCACCTGCTCCATGAACCCGCTGTTGCCTGCGAGAGTTACATCACATTACATTTTTTAAATGTTCACTTTAAACAAATATAACCAACTACCTATGCCCCGCGGTGTTAACCAAGGTTTATTTAAGATTTTTTTTTAATTTTGCCATAGTAAAACACAGGATATTTGTTAATCCAGGGTATCAGTTAACTCCATAGCGAATTTCATTAAAATTGCTCTAATTCTTAAGACGTGAAAAATATTTATTTTAGAGAGATATTATTATAGAATACCAGTTGAGGGAGCAAAATATAAGTTTACCAAATTAAGACGCCACGCACACACAAACTCTGAAAATCAATAGGTATCGGTCACCGGCGCCGCATGGTTATTCCGTTGATATTTTACGTTTTTGTAGAGTTATGGCGTTCACGCTTCGATCACTAAAGTTCACGTCTTTTTTTAATGTCCATCCCCCTAACAAAATCAGGACTTATTGTTTTCATTTTTCTTTCTTTTATCTTCGTTACGACTTTGTTAATGCTAAACAAATTTTTCTTCAAGTTTTGGTGTTTTTTTAACAAATTATTGTATTGTCATTGGCTCAAAGTTTCGAATTTAGTGGACCACTGGATGTAGGTAAAAATCGTGCTCAGAGATTCCGTTACATACATACAGCCCAAGCTAATAAAAGCGTGTTAAAAACGACCATCGGGAAGTAGGATGTGCACAACATACCGGTGGCGTTGGCGGTGACGGCGGGGTTGTTCTCGCAGCCGAACAGGCAGTGCTGCACCGTCCACCGCGGCTCGAACGGGATGTGAGTCTTCACCTGTAATGCCGTAGCGGTGTGGGTTACTCTATATCTTATTCATTATGATAGTTAAGCGAAACAAGAGGATCTTGACCACATACCAAAGTACTAGTCAAAATGCAGCCGCTAGTTTCGATAGCTAAGTTAGATGTCATAAAATGGTTGGAATTTGACATAGCGCACTGCTAAAATGTGACACAGGTTTGCGTTATGACTTGTGTCAAACATACATTTTTGACATCTAACTTTGCTATCAAAACTAGCGAATGCGTTTTGACTATGTACTCTGTCATGGTCCACTGTTTTGCTCAACTATCGTGCATTTTGACTAAGGTAAAAGGAACATATGCACACCCTACTAAAGTATTATCAATTTGATTTGTGATAATACTAAGTAAGAAAAGACCCGTCGTGCTGCGACGACGCAACGCAACAGAATGTGGATATATTATGTGTACCTTGAGCTCCGTGGTCAGCATCAGGATGTGTCGACAGGGCAGGCGGAACACCTTGCTGAAGAGGCACGAGCACTCCTGCGTCGACGTGCCGTACTTGCAGATCGCCGCGTTGCTGTGCCGTCTGTCGACATTGAGTACTCAATAAGTATGATTTTTATCGCTATTTGCCTTTTAATCAGAAGCGCAGCGTTGCATGGCTAGGTCCCGTATAAAAATTGTTTGGTGGCCCTTGCCTTGCCTTATATGTATAGACAGATATAATGGCAAGATCATGAAGAAGGTAAGTTACAATATTTGTTTAAATTCTATGGAAAAAAATTAGTAATGTTCATTATGTTATAAAATATTAGCTATCTGGTTCTTCCACTCACGTCTTTAATTATACATTTCGGAAACAATCGTTTCAATGAGTTTTACCTGCCAGCCCGGTCGTCCAACGACCGCTGAGCGAGCTTCGTCTGGTGACTCATGAGGTTGTATGCGTACTGTGTGATGGTGTCTGTCGGAGACTGCTTCAACGTCTCTGTATCCTGTAAAAAACAAATAAATGTTGCTTGACACATCATCATCGTCATAGGCTGATATCAGCATTTTGCCGTCCACTGCTGAACGTAGGCCATCCCCAATGAGCGCCAACTTGACTGACAAGACAACTGAAGAGAATTAAACAAACGTCTAATACCATTCGTCAGTCCATCAGTCACCATCAGTCAAACATAATTCATGATTGACGGAATTGACTGTCGCTTACATGATCTACACGATCATGCAAGCGACAGTCAATATAATAATAGATGCCTAAGCAATAATGCTTACAGCTTAACTAATGATTCTCTATTTTTCTAAATAAGCAAGAGATAGAAGGGGATGCTGCTTGAGCGTCAGACGGAGAGCAGTTCCAACTCAGTCTCGAAATATTAGTAACCAATTGTAATTTTCTATTTCTTGTTAGTTCATTTTCTTGTATTATTTTTCAGCAAGTAAAAGTTTTTTTTTAAAAGGCTTTCATTAAGTCTCGTATAATAGAACGTACCCTCAGCTTGCCGATGGCGAAGCTCCGCCGCTCGTCCTCGAGCTGGTTGGCGACGTTGAAGAACAGCGACACGAAGTCCTCGGGCTGCAGCTGCGTGCGCACCAGACCCATGAACTTACCCACCAGACGCTCCAAGCCCTGCAAGATTGAAAACACCATGGTTATCCACCAAGAAATCAATATCTAGAACTGATTTGAAACACATACCTCGACCGACGACTATAATTCTGTTCAAGGCATCATGTAGCATTATTGTTCTCTGTGATGGGTGCATAGACAAGCATTGAACCCATCATGCTTGCTTCGTTCACTCCCACTTAACTAACATAGCTATCACACGTCTAAATAACGTGACGCCAGTTTCGTAACTGAGCCAAAGAGACAGGCGATGCGTGGTCGTGCCGATTATACTGCGCCTCAGCACCCAGTACAGTACACACCTTGTGTAATATATTAGTGTAGTTGTCGGCTTCGAGCCAGGCGTCGAGGCGCGCGATGGCGCCGCCCGGCCGCGTCAGCACCTCCCACAGCCGCAGCGTGCCCGCGCCCGTGCCGATTATACTGCGCTTCAGAACCTGCAATCATTCAGTTTCAGATACATTATCATGATGCAATAAATAATTAATAAACTTGTATCCCTTTCAAGTTTAAACTATAACCCGGGCACATCTTGAAGAACGCTCGACAGAAATGGAAGAAAAAAAGACGCAGTGTTTGAATTTTAGTTCTCATCGGTGGGGCGACAACTGAATGGGGCCACTAGCAATACTTTGCGGTCTTTGTCAAAGCGTATATATCAGTGTTACCTGCAGCTGAGCGGGCGTGTGGTCACCGCGCAGCAACGCGAGCGCGTACGTCTTGCAGCGCGCGGCGACGTCGTCGGCGGCGAACGCAGCGACTGCGGCGCCGTGGTCGCGGCTGTCGGCGACGACACGCGCGGCGGCGGCGCGCGACGCCTGCCAGACGCTGCACGACACGTGCGCCGACGGGAACGCGCTGCACACGCTCTGGTGAACATAATTTAAATCAGTAATCCAGAACTTATTCCACTTTATTATTTAAAGTGGAATAAGTGCAAGGATAGTGTATATAATTATTTAATTGAAGATGAATTTCCACCAAGAAGTGACAGTACATTCAATATCAAATCCAGTACTTGGTTTTGGTTGCTCCGTTTTTCACTACCCTCAGTGAACTATTTTCTTCCAGAGCTTTTTTTATTAATGTATTTAATTTTCTTAAATCCTGTCTTATTTTACGTTTTACTACTTTATCAAGAATATTGTATTCCATTGTTCCTTTTACTAGTTTTGATCTTTTATCTGTTATATTTAACGTTTCTTGAGTAAGTTTTCGTAGGTTTGATTTTTTTATTTGCGATGTCGATGCTATCTGTAATATTTTTACAAATAGTTTCAGTGTCATTTATTTCCATATTAAAGTGGCTAAAAGAATTTTGAAGATGGAGGTTAAATTAGTCTTTATTTGCAGTAAGTGTATCCTTATTATGTCTCTTAACTTGGTTACGAAATAGGATTGAGCGTTGAAGCTTAAGAGGATTCCACACCGCCGTTTTTCCATTCAAACGCTGTCCCCTGTTTCCTCCCTGGATAATGCCGGTAGAGTTATAATTTTTTTCCTGAATATCTATGGCCACTATTAGCATGTCCCTATGTTTTCTTTTTTTTCATAATTTAATTGTTAAAAAAGATAAGAACGACCAAAAACCCAAAAAAATGGCCAGATTTTCCTCTGTGTTCAAACACCCAGAAAACAAAACTGGCTAGAATATACAAAAAAAAATAAAACATAGGAACACAGCTCAAGCCTTGCTTTAATTCTTAATGAAAAAAATATTTAAATCGGTTAAGTTTTGGAGAAGGAATCAGCGGACAACGAATCGAAGATTTTTTGTTCTTTTATTAGAACTTTTGTCGTGTTGTCTCTATCGCGCTCTGCGGTGGGAGACTTGAGATGGGTGAGACAGCAATACATTTTCAAATACCTATTTTCAATTTCTCTCGCCCCTGGTGTATCCTCTTAAAGTTAAACTTGAGCTTAGCCCTCAGGTGTTATAAATAAATAAATAAAAAAAAAAAAAATCAATTAAGTGTGTGTTTTTAGTGCAAACATGAAACATGAATATTTTTTAACTCACATGCTGGCTGCGCGTCGGGTCGATGACGACGCAGCGCACTTGCTTCCACGCGGGGTTGCACGACTTGAACGTCTCCAGCAGCCACGTCAGGTCGTCGCCGATCAGCGTCGATATTCCTACAGACACAACAATACTTGAATCCAAAAATATATTTCTGTAAAGATTTTTTTACCAATGTTTTGTTCTTGTTTTACACATTCAAAATTAGTTTTACAGATAAGGACAAGATGGAATAGCGTATCCATTGTGTAACCGCACAGAGCTTAACGGCGAGACTGCACTAAGGGTCAGGCCACAACACTGCGCTGCGGCGTCGCAACGTATAAATCTACGACACCGCATAACGCATCGTGAAAATTTCCGATGAAAGAGTGCTATACTATATGAAATTTTGCGATATTGTTTTTGCGATACGACGCCGCAAGCGCAACGCAATGTTGTGGCCTGGCCCGAAGAGACAGTAATTGCGGAGCGACGCGACACTTCACGTAGCTATTATACTCGGTGGATATTGTACACATGTGACTAGCCAATCCATCATCTAGGCCTCTTAAACTTAATTGCAGCTTACATGGTATCACAAAAGCATACTCACTTCTTCCGATTTGAATGTCTAATATACCTACAGAAATTTTTCAACATAAACAAAAGTATAGGCTAGTGAATATTGAGTTCATACCTGCGCTAACTATAACGGATTTTCCGTTGCCGTCCTCAGCCAGGAACAGAGTGACATTGTGCTTGACGAGCGGCGTGGCAGACCCCACTACACCCGTCATAGGACTGTTGAATTCTATACCTGTAATATAAATATTAAAGAATATACACATTTTGGAAAAATCTCTTATATGTTAGAAAGAACATAAATATTTTCAAAAAGAAAAGTGATAATCATAATATAAATACTAGAAATAAGAACAAGTTAGCAATACCAATGTTCAGACTTCAGACTAGCCAAAATAAGCAAATCCTTTTAAAGCCAATGTATACACGCCTATACAATAAAATCCCAGAAAATGTTCAAAATCTACCTTTAAACAAATTTAAAAAAGCAGTTAAAAAATGTTTGTGTGCTAAAGCGTATTATAAAGTAAATGATTTCTTCGAGGACAGCACACCTTGGGAATAGGGTGGCTCCATGCAGGTTACTTTTCTTTTTTGTTACATAGCTGTAAGCCATAACATTGTAATTTTCCATTTTTTTAGTAAAAGATGGCCCCGTGCGAGTTTCTTACGCCGGTTCTTCTCGGCGGGGTAGTTCCCGAACCGGCGGTAGGCATCATAGTTTCTTCGTTTGACTTTCAAAAAGTGTATCATGATTCATGATACTCATTTTGAATAAAAAGATATTTTATTTTATTTATTTTTATTTTATACAGGGTGTAACAAAACTAAGTTTTAATACTTTGGTGTGTATATGAGTCCCCTGTATAGAGATAACTGTGAAAGTAGCAGTGCTAAAAGAGTTATTTTTCACTTTTGTATGGGAAAATTCATGAAGCTGGTATTCGCCCATACAAATAACCTGTTCTATGACAATGTAAAAACATGTTCTATGACAATATATATTTTTACATACTAAATCGACAATTTAGTATGTCGACAAGACAGCAGGAATAGATAGAAAATACCTGTCTCAATACACAAGAACTGCGGCACAGCGTTGAACGCCATCTGCATGCTTGGAGTGGTGAGATACACACACTGTATGCACCCCGACTGTGAGTGTAGGAGCTTCACCCCAGCATCTACAAAATTTTAGTATTTACATATAAAAACAACAAGCTTTGGTATTCAAATGAACAGTGTAGTTACAGTACATTGTATTTTTTTATTTTATTTAAGAAGTACTTAGCCTGGTGTTATTCAGAAATCACAGTATTTAAAGCTACTATACTGTTTGTTGAGTTATCTGGCCAAATTAACTGGAAGACTGTGAGATATTATACAGAACCAAAATATTATTGTATGTATGTACATATAATGTTTTTGTAGGTAAATGTAAGTAAAAAGTAAATTACAAGTAAAATTCTTATTACATGTAACAATAAATTTTATGAGTATAAAATATATTATAAAACTCATACCATAATTGAGTTGTAGTTTCCTCACAACAAAGTCGTATTTCTGGTTCAACCAGCGCATCGCCGCCGCTCCGAGTGCTTGGAGCTGAGCTTCATTTGTGATCACCTGCGTCTCCGTAGGCCTGGAATATACATTATTCATACATCATTTAACTATGATTGTGATATTTTTGTATGCTGCATACAAAAATAACACAATCTCAATCATTAAATATAGCAGATACAATAAATTGCCCAATTTAATAATAGCAAAGTTTGCTTATTTTTCTTAGAAAAGTTTTATTAAACATTTTATGAACATTGCATTCTCTGCAACCCCATACAGAATATTTATATGAATTACTACCTATTATGAAATTAAAATAGAATCAACCAAGATAATGCGGTCCTCACGAGACATTTACCATCACAAAGTTATATATGTGGGTTTTGACCATTGCTACAATAAAATGCCCTAACCTGTTTGATGTATCTTCTGTGTTCTCAATAATGGCCACCTCATACTCCTGTTCCACCTGGCTGTTGTTGCTCAGTTCAAACTGCTGATATGTCGTACTCGTCTCTTCTATTGGTTGCTGGAATATTTAATAATAGGATAACAATCTAACAACTTAAAAATACAATCCAAAATATACAGATATACATTATATACATATATACAAACTTAAAATGCAATATGTAAATATTGGAATACTTAAAAAATCTAACAAAAACTGTATTGGATTTCATATATATTATGATAACATAATTACTAATATTAATTATTGCCACATAAAAGCCATTGGTGAATGGCCATTTTAGTTATTTATATACTAATAGGTCATAAAAACTTCAACTTTAGCTTGTAATTAATACTTTTTGCAATGATATGGAACCCTTTTCCTCAAAAATCATTCAATCAGAAACTTACACTGCTAACTTCTGTGGCGTTCTGAACGAAAGTAGCACTCTCTTCTTCGGGTTCCCCTTTCACGTCATAAATCGTCTCCGCCATCACAATCCGGCCCGAGGAGTCCATGGTCCACATGCCGCCGAACGCGAAGTTCGAGGGGTTCCCGCTCTGTTCGTACAGGATCACCGTGTTGGGGCCCAGCTGCACCGGCTCGCCCTTCATGTTCACGAACACTGGCTGCTCGAAGTTCCCCTCCACCAGCTGCCCCGTGTGTACCACCTGCTGCCCCTGCTCCACGGGAACCTCCACCACCTGATTCACCACCTCCACTTTGTCCTTCTCCTCTTCGGCTTTCGCTCGGTTCACCATTTTCGGCTTTTTCTCGCCTTCGCCCGAGTCGTCGGCCTTTCGTTTTATGACAGTTTTCTTCTTACCCTTTTTATCCATTTTTTATAGAGTTATCTAGTACTTTGCACTAAAGTGGCCCCAAATTATATTTGACCCAGGATTTATTAGATAAATTGGAAATTTTGAGGACTAAAATCGAAACGCCTTGCCCGATATCAGTCATGGTCACATTTTAACACGTTGGATCATTATAAGATTAAATACGGCTTTGGAGTAATACAGAAAATTATATTACACGGTTTGTAAACAGATTTTTCTTGTTTTGGTTTGAATAAAATCGTAATATTTGTGCGAAAAGGACAACTCACAGAGACGCCATTTCTAAATCACGAAGGCACGAACAAAATATTTCTATCTTTGTCTATTGCCATTGCTTTCTTTGTCACAAAGTCGTCCAAAAACGTATTCCGAGGACAATGATTAAAATCCGAGGATGATTTTCGTTCAAAACTCAAAAGTGTCATTTGTCAGCATGTGACTGTCCGAAAGTGTCAAATGTCAAACTAATATGTCATTTTCTTTGTTTTTATTGTTACGAAACATTTATTTCTATGGTTTTCTTACGGTTTTCCTGTCTTATTCGTAGCAAATAAGTATGAAAATAACCAGCTACTCTGTAATAATTTAAGCGAACGCAAGGTCGTGGCCTACATGACTCATGAGTCAAGTAATGAGATAATTACTATTGTTCATAAGTAAGATTTCTTCCTTAAGCCTTCATGATCATTCTCAATACATTATCGGTCCTCGTACACGTCGGTTTTATAGTTTTTATGACTTTACTTTCTATGAATATAATACGTCAGTTTACTAATACCACGAAGAGGATGGCAGTGCTCGCGCCGGCCGTGTTCGTCAACCACGGAGGCGGTCCCATGCCGCTCATGGGCGACAAGGAGAGCGCGGGTCTCACGCAGTTCCTTCGCGACGAGGTAAAGAAACACGTTAACCTTAAGGAGTTAAAGGCTATTATTCTGGTGACCGCACACTGGGAGGAAAGCAAAGTTACTATATCATCTGCGGAACATCACGACCTGTATTTCGACTACTACGGCTTTCCTCCGGAAACCTACAAGTACAGGTACGACGCGCCCGGGGATCCCGAGCTCGCTAAACGGATACATAACTCCCTAAAGAGTGCAGGCATAGATGCTAAACTAGACCCAAAACGTGGCTGGGACCATGGGGTGTTCGTACCTATGTTACTCATCAATCCAGCGGCAGATGTGCCTATAGTTCAAATCTCGGTGTTGAAAAGTCAGGATCCGGAAGACCATTACAAACTTGGGGAGGTGCTGTATCAATTCCGTAAGGAGGGTGTCGCCGTGTTTGGCTCGGGAATGTCGTATCATAACATGCGGGAGTTCATGTACGGAAGAACTCGAGATTCAGTTGTAAATAAAGAGTTTGATGGCTTCCTAGAGAGTGCCTGTACCTCAGAGAATGAGGAGCGAAAAAAGAAGTTGCTAGTATGGGATAAACAACCAGGAGCAAGAGAGGCTCATCCCCCCCACGCTGCTGAACATCTGATGCCCCTTATTGTTATAGCGGGGGCCGGTGGCAAAGGGCAAGGCAAAAGAATATTCAAGTGGGACCTGAGACAAGTGTACAGATTGGGTGGTTATATTTGGAAAGATGAATAGTTTGTTAGTGATTTGCTAAATCAAATTGATGCCTTATTAGTCTCAAATGTTGTGATTGTTCATCTGTTCATTTTGTGGTTATACCTATGTTAGTTGTAAGTACCACATAGGGCTTGAGGTGTACCTAAATATTATTACTTTTCTAAGGCAAAGAATATAAATTAATATTAATGTTCCCTGAGGCTACATTGCACTAAAAATATATAATAATAGAGATACTACATTTTATAGAAAGCAATTTGCTGGGCTTTTCTTTTCAGTTGAATAAATGAGGGACAATATGTAAATAGCTTATTAAGAATCATGGGACCACACTTTGTTTTTACTGCTTTTATGAAATATACTTATTTTATACTAGCTAAGTTATTGGTATTTTTTTATTGATTGACTCTGCATAATTTCTTTACCATATATTTTTATTTAACATTTTTATTGGCTTTTCTGGCATCTGGGGGGAATCCACTAAATAAAAATATATATGTGAACTAGCTATTGCCCGCGACTTCGCGACAGCAAAATGTGATGATAACAAAGATAATAAAAAAGAGAAAAAAAATCCCCTTTTAAAAGGTTTCTTTATAAAAAAAGTTAAATATATCCTCCTCCTTTTCGGAAGTCGGTTAAAAAGTAGCCTAAGTTATTCCTTACTACATCAGCTATGTGCCTAAAAAAGTCCCGTCAAAATCGCTCCAGCCATTTCAGAGATTAACCGGAACAAACAGACAGACATACAGACAAAAATTGTAAAAAATGTTGTTTTGGTGTCTGTACCCTATAAACATTCTTAAGCATTTAGTAAAAAACGGTTCTTTGAATATTACAAACAGACACTCCAATTTTATTTATATGTATAGCAATGTAAAGCAATAGCAAATTATTTGTTAAAAAATTATTCCTTTTTGCTATAAGGCTGTTTACACACACGCCGCGGCGGTGCCGTTCCATTACATACTTGGTTTCTATTTAGTATTTGCCCTTATCGGGGAATTGACTACCGGGCCGCCCGCTAGTCGTTCCAGGCCGCCCGTCACGGGCAGGTCTGTCGCATGTCCGCTCGTCATTAAGCGGGTCCACACCAAGCGAGCCGCCTCGGGCGAGGCCCGCCGCGCGGCAAGCGAGCAGCCGCGGGCGAGGCATGCTCGCCGAGGGTGACGCGGACGGGTGTACACAGCAAGGTTGCCTCGCTCGAACAGCCCGAGCCATTACTCACAAAGACACGATGGCACCGCACGTATGCACAGCCATGGTAGCTTAATATGCTTTTATTTTGCTATACACAAATATAAAAAATAGGAGAATCTCGTCTGTATGATCCTAACAACGACTCCATTTTTTTAGATCCTTAACAGGAATATTCATTTTGCGGTTGATTTTTCTCCAAGAATCTTCCCTCATCCCTCTGTTAGTGTAATTGGGATCCCTGGCATCCCAAAGCCATACATTTGCGGCGTATAAACTAATTAGTTGTCGACTCTGATCGTTCATTTTTAACCGCGGCACAAACAAAAACATGTGACGTCCACACTGCGCGAGGCAAACGACCGAGGCACCTTTGAGTATTTCAAAAAACCGACTCGCTTGGTGTGGACGGGTCCACACCAAGCGAGTCGGTTTTTTGAAATGGCGGCTAATAGGAGGACCAAGCGAGCCGCCTCGGCCGCGGCCCGCCTCGCGCGGCATGCGCCGTACGCTCGCTTGGTGTGGACGTTGCTCTCCCGAGGCGGGCGCATGCTCACGCTCGGGCGAGCGCGCGCGCATCCGAGCCGAGCGGTGTCTGTTTTTTGAAATGCTCAAAGGCGCCTCAGTCGTTGCCGCGCGCAGTGTGGACGTCACATGTTTTGGTACCATCGTGTCTTTGTGCTCAACTGAGCGGCTCGGGCTGTTGGAGCGAGGCAACCTTGCTGTGTACGCCCGTCCGCCTTGCCCTCGGCGAGCATGCCTCGGCCGCGGCTGCTCGCTTGGCGCGCGCGGTGGGCCTCGGCCGCGGCGGCTCGCTTGGTTTGGACCCGCCTAATTCCTAGGTACGGGCACAGACATGCCCGTAGGCCCGTGCCCGCAGCCTGTCCGCGAGATCGCATTACCCGCACGCCGCGCGGACACGGGCAAGTCTGATCATGAATGGTCGCGACGAGCGGCCCATCGTCATTCGCGCCTTAGAGAGCGACTGAAGTGCACTTAAAATATTATTTTAAAACATAATATTACCGTATTGTACAAAATACAAACACTATATCATAAACTTAGGAATGAAGGAACAAAAACAATTTTGACATTCGTTTATTTCCATCCGCGTATCCTTGTTTGTAGAAAGCAACCTAGATGAACACCGATCTACGTAATGCCGCTAATACAGCACACGGCGCCGCAGCGGCGAAAAACGCTGCCGCTGCGGCGCCGTGTCACTTTAACCCACTTTAACCATGGCTTTGTTTCCATCAGAAGATACAGTGAACGAATACGAATTAATAATAACGCCATACGTTTCAAAATAATGATATATTAAAAACAGTAAAAAACAAACAAAACACTCATAAAACAAATTTTAAACTATATAAATAATATTGTAGCCGAAACAAATGTTTGTAATAAAAAAGTCTGAGGAGTCAGGAACTTCAATGCTGCACGAGTTTGGCGTGGCACTGAAACATAAATAAGAATTCATTAAACAAATTATGAAGATGTTAAAGTGCCCATGTGTTCGCGCAATAAACGGGTGCCGCTCGTACAGAGGCGGCGTAAGGCGTGGGCGGTGTGGGCGACTGCCCACGGCCTCGCGGTCCTAGGGGCCTCGCACCCTCTTGGACGGCGCGTCTTTTTTAGGATTTAAGAGTACCTACATACCAAAAAATCTCACAACAACTAATCCGTCTCCTTGCAGTATCCACCAGGGGGCCTCGCAAAATATATTTTGCCCACATCAAATGTAGGTCTTGCGTACCTAGAAAGTATCCTAGTGCCCCTAGTGGAGCAGATCGCAAGGCAAAACTGAAGGGGGTACTTGCCACATGTATACTTACTAAAATGTGCCATCGTATGGTCGCGTTCAGTGGCGGGCTGCGGGGCAAGACCAAATTTAGATGCGGGCAAGATATGTATTGCGAGGCCCTGATTGATGACGCACGGGAATCTCGGAATTGGTTCCAACGATTTTCATGAAATTTGGTATATAGGCGGTTTCGGGGGCGATAAATAGATCTAGCTAAGAATCATTTTTAGAAAATGCCATTTTATTCGTGTTTTTACCGAGCAAAGCTCGGTCAAATAGCTAGTAATTTTTATACGTCTTAATTTTTTAAATACGAGTATCAAACCTCGTAATTTATCCTAAATACTCCTCGTGGTCCAAGGGACGCGAGGCTGGTCGCGATCTACTACTACTGAACTTATACTGATCTACCAATAGCGTGTTTCCGCCCCCGTCGTCTCACAGTCACTCCTCGTCCAGTCGTCCCACCAAAAGAGAACTTAAACACTGCGCCGAAAAAGAAAAGTATTTCTCTTCCATTTTCGCCGTGCAATCTTAAGTATTTAGTAGAACTTACCTTATTTATACAGGGGTCAGGTGTAGCAAAACAAAGTGATAATACGATATATAGGGTGTGTATAATGTGTACCTATATTTATATTGTGTTCACTGTGAAAGTAGCAGCGCTGAAAGAGCATTTTATATTAAAAAGTTAAAAAAAAGATGCTCTTTCAGCACTCTGCTACTTTCACAGCCAACTCTATGTATACAGCTGCAACAGGGGACTCATACACAGGGCACATCCTAATTAGTATTATTACTTTGTTTTGTAGTAGATAGTAGTATTACCCTGTATACTCTATACTTAATATTATATTATTTAATTTTATATTTAAACAAACCGACCAGCTCAGCGTCGGATCTTGTATCGTTTATCGCAGTATCGGCACCGCTTGAAGGAGCCCGACCGCGACCGACATCGCGTCTGGTACCTGGAAGAACAAAAAACTTATTACACAAAAACAATATGTTATTAATATTAATTAAAGTATTTTATTCAAAATCCAATTTTTTGTGATGTAATAGGTAGATGTATGTGGGTGACCCGTTATAGGGTTAACATCTACGACGACGCAGAATGCACCCTATGACCTTAGAAACAGATGTATTTTTGAAAAACATCGCAACACTGGCTTCGGCCAAACCTACGCGACCAAAGCGACTGCCAAGCGGGTCCCGCACAGGTCCCGGGCGTCACCGCGTTACTGACGCGCAGGTTTGGCCGAACTTAACTACTGGTCCGATTTTTTTTTCGATACGAGGCCGCCACGCAATGTTGTGGTTTGGACCTATATGGCCTCGGACAAGCCGGCTCTCCTCGCGGCCACCCTTTGCCCGTTGACTTCATTTCCGTGTGGGCACTAGTTTTGCGGTAAAATGGTAGGCTCTAGAGCATTGATTCCCAAAGTGGTCCAGGTGGACCCCCAGGGGTCCACATGAGCCCGACAGGGGTCTACGCTTGCGTGGACGAAAAATGAGGGTACACGAGTCGATAACGGGGGTCTATAAAAATTTTGTGACCCGACTTGACTTCTCCATAGCTATATAGGCAGACAATATTATACAGGGTGCAATTAAACCTTCCTGCCAAATTTTGATATATTGATCCTCGTTAAAAATAAAAATACATGTATTTTTTCTTTTATAATCACTCAGTACTAATATGTTGAGAAATAGCTTCCGAAAGTTTTCCTAAAATACACTACAATTAATGGACACGACGCGTCGCCCGCGCGTGATGTGACCCCGCGCGTTACCCCCTCTCATTCCCCCGCGCCGCGAGTGACCGTTCTGTAACGATTTTAAATGGGATAAAATATGTCATTGAAAAAAAATAACGTCCAATTTTTTTTGGATAAATGGACTCACTTAGTGATACCTAAGTCCTGGAAAAAAATTGGCAGGAAGGTTTAATTGCACCCTGTATATTAACAGATTAAATATTACAGAGCGAGGAGATTTACGGTTATAATTATCTAAACTCAAGCTGTGGTAAAGTAGCTGCATATTATCTACTGTCTTACCGACTCCGGCGTCGGCTGCGACAGCGAGAGCGGCGGCGCGTAACGTTGCGGATGGGGTACCGGCGATCGCCGCAGCGGCAACGCTTGAAGCGCCCGCTCTTCGAGCGACACCGCGTCTTACTGTAAACACAACATCTTGCTTTATAATAACACTAGTCACTAGATGTCGCCCGCAGGCCGCAAGTCGCAACTAACTATTACAACTGAACCGTACATTTTTCCGGGATGCAAGTTTCCAAAGTATCAGTAAATATTGCGTCGGAGGTTAAAGATGAACCAGTGTACCTATCAGATGAATTTATTTTCCTTTCTAATAATTAATATAAACTTAAACAAAGGGACAATAAGCTCAATTAATCGCTATTATACTACCAATTTCATTAAATTAAAATATGTCAGATATATAATCTTAAGTGCATAATTAAGAGTTTAGAGTAATGCTTACCTGTTTTCATTATTATTATACCTAGGGGTATTTAATTTGCAAGATCGTTGTTGTTTCTTCTTGGAATGGATCGAAACGACTCATCGCTAATGAGTGGCTACTGGTACCTGCCGATGCCCGAAGTGAATCATGGTTTCCATAATATAGGTAAGGTATTCCAAGCACTTACCGCATCTTTCTTCTGGAATAAAAACAAAATTATTATGTTAAAAAGTCATCATCGAATTCTATGATTAGAAATTTCGAACCGAACAGCAACTATTCGGTTTTGAGCACTCGACCAATCGACAATTTTTATTTAGTGGATTTATGGAAAATGCTGATTGCCCACAGTCCACATCACGAAGCTAAAACAATACTAAACTTTGTATTAGCTTCATGGTCCACATGGTCGCATGATTACTCCCAATTCGTACACGGGGCGGCGGATATAGGGTTCTGAACTTGGTAATGTGTAATTTGGATTTACTTAGGTAAATATAATAATTAAATTGTTATTCTCACCTCCGACGAAGCTTTCGAGTGCATCCACAGGGCGCCATGTTCTCTTAAAAGTAAACAAAAAATAACAGAAATTTTATGTAAATCTCTAAAGGGGCAAGATATGTAGTCTGGAGTCTGGTCGCTGAGCATGTCTAGTGCATTGATCTATCAGTGCTGTCTCTTTCAGACGCTCACAAGTATATAGCTTTCGCACTCCTATCGCGTCGAATTAAGATAAAATCTTTACCCCAACAAAGGCCGTTTCCACACACGCCGCAGCGGCATTACTCATCCTTGTATTTCTATTTGCCGCTACCGCTGCGGCGCCGTGTGTAAGGGCTCATAGAAATACAAGGATGAGTATTGCAGCAGAGCACCACCGCGGTGGTGGTGCCGCTGCGGCGTGTGTGGAAACAGCCACAGACACGTTTGCTGAGGGCTTTATCGCCTACGACAGCTGAGGCTGGCGCACACTATATTTGCGCCGTCTGCCTAGCTAGCGAAGGCCCTAAAAAGCGCACAATGCGTCTCCTCTTCCATATCTGCCGAGCGATCATAAAGTATTGCACGGCCTATACTAATAATGATGATCTAGTCTAGCCGTATTTTGCTCGCGATATTTTATGAAGAAATGTGTAGCGATCAAGATCATGATTCATGAAAGTCCAACTACAGAAATTTCCTTTTCTAAAGGCTAAAAACTTGAAAGCGGGTTAAAAACATTATGATTCTTTAGATACTTAATGGAAATACTTACAATTACAGTATTGGACAAATTACACCATTAATTTTGAAAAAAAAATGTATCAAAAATATGTAGTCCTCTTGAAAATTTTCAATAGGTACCTATATTAAGAATAATTGCGTCAAAATGGTGATAGATGGAATTTTTCAAAATTTGTTCTCAATTTGAAAATAAGTTCTTGAACACTATCAAACTCCAAAGAGGTTTGGTACACGCCTCTATAGTCTCTTAAGTCCATTACAATAAAATATTTATACAAAACAAACATACAATATTACCTCAAACAACCTGAAACACCATATTTTATGTACACAAAAATCATGTTGCTCATGGCCCTCGGCAATCTTTATTTACTTCTATGGCTAATATTACAGTATTTACAAAAATGCAGAAATAATAATGAATCACTTTTGTTCAGGGTGGCTGATGCCTACTTGAAAATTGAATAGAATAAACAGATTGAAATATTAATGAAAAAAACAAAACTTCACATAATATAACCTTAAATATATTACAATATCACAAGTAACCTTAGAGAGTAAGCATTAAACTATTGTTTAAAATTAATTTTATAGCCTTTTGATTCTGGATCTTGTTCCAATTTGAAGTTCTCGGTTGACAGTCCGAACGGTTTCAAAATCATGTTCCCCAAATCTTTTAGCTTTCCGAGCATTTCTGTTTTTAGTTTTTCGTTCCTCTCTTCTATTAGAGGAGGCAGGCGTACTACAGCGCTGGAGGCTTCTTTGTGGGATGGATCTAGTTCAAGTATCTTCTTGTAGTCTGCCAAACACTCATCCAATTTCTCTGTGGCTTCATAAGATTGTGCTCGCCTGAAATATTTTGAATAATGCATAAGATAAATATAGAAATTATTCAATATGAGCAAAATTAAATCTTACTACCAAGAGATTATATATTCATTTTGCATTTTTCGTCTATCTTTTTGTAGAAACAAAAATAATGTAAATTAATTACAATTACTTGACTTGTAGTTTTTTCAAGATATTTTATTCATTCAAACAATAAAAAGAAAAGAAATACTTATATAGAAATTAAATGACGCCCGCAACTCCGCAGCGCCAAAACTCATTTATCAGGCGGGAACCGTACATATTTTCGGAATAAAAACTATCCTTTTTTTCAGGGAAAGTTAGACTTTCCCTGGAAAAAAGTGTAAAGTATGTGAAGTATAATACAGTCAGTTAGAATCTTCATACTGAATTTCAACAAAATCGATTGAGCAGTTTGGGTGTGACAGACAGACAGACACACACATTTTCACATTTTGTCGTTGAAGTGCTAACACCATGTTAGTAAAAAATAGGAACTTTTCAGGAGAGAAAAAAGTGATTGAATTTTGTATAGATTATATCTTATAATGTGTATTTAGTATTAACTACATATTTTACGAGTTTTTAGTGGCCTATATATGTTCCTAATTGGCAAAAAAGATGCATCTTCCGATTTTCTAGGGAATTGCATTAAAACGTCCAAATAGGCAAAAAGTCACTTTGAGCGCGTTCAGGCGCGTGTTCTACTATAGCGTGTGGGAAAACACGCACGAGGCACGCGCTGAACCCGCGCAGAACCAGCGCGCAGGCCGCGCGCGTTTTTCCATACGCTATAGTAGAACACGCGCAGAACACGCGCACGTCTGAACGCGCCCTTACGTGGTGTTAGAACTTCAATGACGGCTAATAATAATATGGATTACCTGTAGTACGCTTTCAGATATTTGTCATCCAGTTCAATGGCCTTAGAACAGTCTTTGATGGCCACTTTATATTTTTCCATCTTCATTTTTGCCGCACTTCTGTTGCAATACAGAACTGAACGTTGCTGTGAGAACTGCAGGGGACATACTTTGAGTGCTAGGAAGAAGAAAATAAAATCATAAAAATTTTATATTACTTCAGCAATGTAGTTGTTCATACAATAACTAAATAAATGTAACCATTATTTCTTTCTGTGTGTTATTGATTGCTTTTACTTGTTAGTACTTAGCCTGGTCAAAGACTATAGGTGATACAGCAAAATATTGTAACAATGATAACTTGTAAGTTGTAAGCTGCAATCAATATTTTGTATTCCTATAAATTCCCCCATAGCACAGGCTGCGCCTAGTTTGGAGGAGAGTAATGCTCAATTTGTACTTTTATAATATTATACAAATAAAGATTTTTGATTTTGTTACTTTTTTTTATTTAATATTGTCAAGGATGCTGTGTAAAACTCTCACCTTCTGTATATTTCTCTATACTCCTCTCATACTCTCCGACCTTGAAAGCTTCATTTCCTGCCACTTTTAACTGCTCAGCAATTATCTGTCTCTCCGCCTTCTGATCATCAGTCAGGTCCATCTCTGCATCCTTCAGTGACACCTCATCGATGGAATCATCATCACTCTCATCTTTGTCACTGGCTTCATATTTCTTGTCTAATTCTGTCTCATTGTCGCTGTACTGATGGGCTTTAATTACCAAACGAAAAATAAATTAAAACCTGACTTCTTTTATTATACCCATGTTCAATTTCAAAACAAAATCAAAACTAAGACTATTCTAGTAATAACCTTCAAGTTCAAATGTGACGAGCCACATAAGCTATAAGGTATGTCAAATATAAAAAGTACTAACTTAATTAACTTCACAGTTTTATATTCAAAAGACATAAACCTCTATTGGTACCATTGACATAAGAAACTATTATTGGTACAGTTGAGTAAGTGTGCAATAAACCTTAACTCGTAGAGAAAACATTTATATAATATTATTATTCTAAATGGAGGTGTGACTAAGCTCAAACTAAACTAAATACCAAGATTATTTTCAAATGTAACATACAACACAATTTACTAATTTTCACAAACAAAGATGCGGAATAAAAAAGGAAAGCGAGAATGCTTGTGGGTATTTATTAATCTACATCGCAAAATATTTAAAAAGCCTTTGTATAGTAAATTATTGCTCGTAACGACATTCATATTGCAGAGCATCAAACATGTAATATTATGTTGATTCATAGTAGGGTACTGGGTAGGTAGTAGCCAGTAGGTACATACCCGTTAGATTCTCTGCAGGTAAATCTCTCGGTGGCTCAAAGTCGCTTAAGCTGTGACTTGGGTTAACTGGGCAGTCATCCTGCCCCTCTGTGCGCAGGGAAAACTCCAAATCTTTTGTTAAATCATCTATTACTTCTTCGTTCGAAATGTTGTTTGTGCTCTTCAATCTATCCGACATGTTTACAAGAAAACTGCTGGTTAAAAAGTGACTAATTTACTTCTATAAATTACAAAAAGTAAATATTGGTAAAATACGACAGTATATAATAAGTCTATGGTAAAATAGGATAGAATAGGGTAAAACAGGGCAAAATAGAGCAAAACACCACAGATTACTAGTATATAGTAACCTTGCAGCAAACAACCACAAACATGAAACAACTGTCAGTATGACAATTGACAGTTGACCTTGACAGCAGTCAGTCAACATGGCGAATTTTTTTTTATTTTTGGCGTCTGCCTAAGAACTCTATAGCTGAATGCTTGCAAAGTTTGACGCTGGCTATGGTAAAATAGCCGAGGTGCCATAATAAGAACAACCTTACTTCGTTGTCACTTGTCAAAGTCGTCACTCGTCACTTGTCAATTGTCAATTTTTCAATTGCTATTTGCTTCTTCAAACTGTTACATTTTTATCAGGGTCAAGAGTAAAATATTGCAATGTATTATCTTAGATAATATATTTACATATATTTTAGTGCCAGCATTTTTCACCATAAAGAAGCTTCTAGTGCGTTGATATTAAAAAGCGGTGAAAAATATTGTTGAAATGTTTCACAGACACATTTTAAAAACTTTCACCAATCCCCGTTCCATTTATTTATTAAAAAACAGTGGTGCTCCTGTTTTTGGGAATTACAAATGTTTTATACCGTTATCGACTACAAAACCATGTTTAAAGGAGGATAAGTAAGTTTGAAACACCTACCCTTTGAGTTCCTACTTCTTATTTTTTAATAATTAATTCTGCATTTTAGTATTATTTAACTTAATCTTTATGTCTTAAAAAAGAGTTTTATTATTCCCTTAGATAAGCTTTCATAATATTATCGTTATTTAATTTAAAAAATCATTAATTAAAACAGTCTTTTAAATTAGTACCTTTATCTTAGATGATAGAACTACTATTGGCATTACTTTACATAACACAGAACTTTTCTAAAGTCCAAATGCTTTCTACATTCTCAAAACATTTCTGTTTCAGAGTTAAGGTAACATTCCATCTCTATGACGGAAGAACATTGCAAGCAGAGGGTAAGGTGGGAGACACTCTCCTCGATGTGGTGGTCAACAACGACCTGGACATAGACGGGTATGGTGCATGCGAGGGCACCGTCACATGCTCAACATGTCATGTTGTATTGAAGAAAGAAGACTATGACAGGTTGAATACTATTTCTGAATAATAATTTTATGTTACTGTAATCCTTACCATCTACTATGAAAGAAATTAAAGTTCAAGATGATAGACAGATTTTTTTATAATATGGTCTATGTCCAGTCTCGATCTAAACCATAAAGTAAAACAGTTTGAAATGTTTGTTTCCATGTTCCAGAATACCAGACGAAGTGACTGATGAAGAGAGAGACATGTTGGACTTAGCGTACGGTCTGACAGACACCTCACGACTCGGATGTCAGATTACTCTCACCAAGGAAATGGATGGATTAGAAATCAAAGTCCCAGAGAGTGTGCATGATGCAAGAAGTTGACAAACTGCAATATGAACTAAAATTAGATAAATATAATTGCTGGAAATATTATGTGAAATTGAAAAATTAAACTAGGATTAATAATAATGTTAAACAAGTACCAATTTTATTTGGCAAGGGTGAAATACCGAGATTTAGATAATATAATTATTTTATATAAAACATTATTTGTTTTGTCAGTTAATGGCTGCTACTATAAAAATATTGAAAAACGATTTGTTGTTACAGAGATATGATATAATCATATCTCTTGATAAAGTTTAAACTACCTAACAGTTGGCAGTTTGGCTACTTAGATCCTGTTAAAGGCTACTTAGATTTCTTTTACTAGGAAGGAATGAATACAAGGCTATTTTGCCGAAACTTTTTCGTTTTCGCTTTGTTATAGAATCCCCGATCAAAATGTATGGAATTGACATTAGACGAGTTGAATGTCAACGTCAAATTAACGAACGCTTATGTCAATTCCATACATTTTCATTTCATTCTATAACGAAGCGAAAACGAAAAGATTTTGGCTCACCCCCCTGGAATGTCAATAATAGAATTTCCTGTAACAGTTCTCTTGAAGTGCCACCAAATGAGGTGTTTTATTTAAAACAATAGGATTTCCTGTTTGAGGCTTTATTACTGTATACCAAGACATTTTTCTGTAAAATATTAAGTTATTACTAAATGGTTAATGCCAGTCTATTAATATCAATACTAGATAATATTGTGTTATTATAAGACATCATTTTTATATTTATAAATACAAAGTATGGTTACAATCTGTTGGCAACTATAATGGTTTTATTTTTATACCAATCATTGAGATAATTTAATACCTTGATCATGGGAATTGCAGACAATAGATTTTCATTGTTATGCGACTGCCGGGTGCCTCTTGGGGATTGAATGGGTTAAGAAGGAAATAAAAAATAAAGAAAAGAAAATTGATAATTTAATAAACAAACTCAATGCTGATTACAGCAAAATATTTAATATATATCTATCTCTTAATACATATTCCCAAGATCATTAGTAGAAAAGTATTTTTTTATAAATAATTATAGAATGTACTTATTTGAAATAAGAATTATATATGGAGTAAATTTTACAGTTTGATAGATCATATTTTCCAAAAATTTTACCAGGGCTCACAAAGCTCATGTTTTTCCAGACACTCAATAAGCCATCCTATTGGCAGAGCTTTTATGTGAGACATATTGTACATGGGCTCATACATATCTCTGAAAATTATGTAATGGGAACATTCTGCTAATTTGCCACCCTTTTTAGCGTGATACGGCACAAGTCTCTCGGCTTCAGGTATCAGTTCCGGATTGGGCACTCGTCTCAATACAATTCCACCGGCGTCCACTATGAGTTTTGAAAGCGTAGTCTTGGTTACAATCAGCGATTTGGTTATCTCGTATTTAATGTTAAAATTATGAAGATAGAAGTGACAACCATTAAAAATACCCGGCAACTGTTTGTATTTGTTGTAGCGAGCGTTCTTTGGGCCTTGGTATGACTTACTACCTATTCCTTCCACTTCATAGTCTTTGAACGGCTCCAATTTGTCCTCCGTGGACTTTGTGATCCACTTTGATGATAAAATCCATACACCATACACTACACCCTGAAGAATGTCCAAGCTGGAAGCACAGACACCATCTTCATCATCGACTATCATGTGTGTCACTTTATTGGTAAGCTTGGCTTCAATGTGAACATTAGAATGATGTTTACTCAACAACTTAATTTTGTTATGCACTGTCCTGTACTGAGATACGCAGTATACTCTTATGTCATCAAAATCTAATTCAGTGTACAGCTCTGAAATAAATGTAATATTAACTCCTTGCGTTTGAATCAGATTTTCTGCAGCTGTATATAAGATGTTTTTCATTTCTTTAGAGGCTAATGCCATAGGCGTCTCCCCTTTACAGTTTCTGGCATTCAGATCTGCCCCATTCTTGACCAGCTCCTCTGCAATATCCTTGTGATTGTATCTCACTGCCTCGTGGAGGGGGGTTTCGTTGCTTTGGCCAGGAACGTCTATCAAGGTATTGTACTGCAACAGTATTTTCACCAGATCCAGTCGGCCGTTCTGCACTACTTCATGGAGTGGTGTCCAGCCTGCATTATCTTTTGTGTTGGTGTTAGCACCTTGTTTTAATAGTTCAATCACATTGTCAATTTTACCCTGCCGACAGGCGACGTGAAGGGCCGTCTCGCCCTTGTTGTTTCTCTTTTCTATTCCCTTATTAAATTTAAAACTCGCAGTGGATGTAATGGTGGTGTTGTGATTGTTTTTATTTCTGACTTGATTATCTTTGGATGCAGGGATTTGTTTCAGATTTGTTGTTTTAGTAGCCGATTTATTTTCTTTGTCTGACGTGTTAGCATTAGCGCTTGGATTTTGCTTGGATGGTTTTTTGGTAACTTTTACAGAACTTTCCGTTTTAGATTCTTCCAGGACATTTTTGGTTCTAAATTTGTCGAATATGTCGCACAGTTGCTTGGCTGAGTTCACACAGGATTCTAAGCGGACGTCCGTTATTACTTTAGAGTGGACAAGAGGGATGTTACAGGTTGGACAAGCGGATAGACTTTTAAAATGTTTGGAGCAAATCATATGGTAACAGGAATCTAATGTAACAGGATTATTACACAGTTTATCACAAAATCCACAGGTATAATCCTGTTTCACTGCGTCCAGAGCTTTGAGGAATTTATCCAACTTCTCTGTAGACATAGCTGTGAACTTTAATAATTTTTAACTGTGATTACCTACGAACGGTAAATTAAGTTCAGTAACTAGTGTACGATTCTACTAATACAAGTATTGCAAATTGCAATAAATAGTACGGTACCCTTTTATAAATAATTGAATAAACAGAAACAAATTGCCGCGAAAGATGCAAACAAAGATGAAATAAAGTTTTGAATCTACTTTTGACAACAGATGTCAAACAGTGACAAGTGGTGACAAGTGACAAGCATTTTATATTATTTTCCTAAAATTGTGTTATCTGCATAGACTTATTATATCTGGGTTTTTAATGTGTAATATTGGTAGGATATTAACCATTATATATTTGTTATCGTGCACAAGTGTGGGAAAGTGATGTAATAACCAGAAACGTGCTCTTTTGTGTTCCCTCCAAAACTCCATCGAAAGTTTCAGTAAAGCGTCTACCACTTTACTGAATCGACCGACTTGACTTCTTGACTGTATTGACTTTATACTTAGACTTTGACTAGACTTTAGACCTGACTGACCTGACGATAATATAGAAAAAATTGTATTAAAGAATATTGTTTTCCCGCCATAATATTATACTCGACACTGGCCATGGTTATAGCCGAAGTGCCATTATAAGAAGAAAAAAAAAAGTGACAAGCATTTGACATATGTTTTTTTAAATATTATGGCCCTACGGCTACATATTACACAATGGCTAGTGTCAAGTAAATAACGGGAAAACAATATTATTGTAATAATTTTCAGTTTCCTGCATCGTTTTTCTATGTCCTTAAGTCGAAAGTCTAAATAAAAGTCAATACAATCAAGGGGTCGAGTCGCTCGATGCAGTATAGTTGTAAAAACCTTTAACGGAACTTTCGATGGTATGGTAATTGGTACACTTTGGGCGTTTTGGCGTTTGAAGTACGCGCTTTGCTAACGAGTACGCCGCTTTTTTGTATCGGGCCTTATATCGAGTGCCGCCATGATGGCGGCGCCATCTTACCCTAGAGCAGGGGTCACCAAATGGCGAGCCGTGGTCCGCATCCGGACGTTTATGTTATGTCGGCTGTACACTCTCGCCGAGACACAGCGAGGCGGCCCGAGTGCGAGAGTGTAAATGGGTGCGCTCGCCTCGTCTCGCCTGTCTCGGACCCTCTCGGTCCGGTGTCGGTATTTTGTGCCCGAGACAAAGGGTCTCGCGAGGAAAGCGAGCGCATTACTGTACACTCTCGCGTTTTTCACTATTAGTCGCGCCGATAGACAGTGCAGAACAGAAAAATAACAATAATAAACGTCATTATCAGTCATTATCTGTGAGAAATAAAATTAAATACGATTATAGATCTTTGGATTACAATGATATCTTTCGATGCATCGAGAAAAATAATGGTCCATCTTCTCTGAGTTCATAACTGCAATTGAACTAAGCGAGAATGTACATGATCGCACTCGAGCAAGGGGCTCTCGCACGAGACTCTCGCCCGAGAGCTTTCGCCGAGAGTGTACAGTCGACATAAAGAAATACCTTTGTAATTTCCGTGATTACCTTTGGTTAATAATAATATATTTTTTTATATAAAATGTGTGGATCGTAAAGGTCATTTTATTTTTTATAACGGACCCTGAGCGAAACTAATTGGTGACCCCTGCCCTAGAGTCTAGACTCTAGAGTCTAGACGGTCCATAATATTACATTTATTAATACCAGGATATATTAAGTCTATGATTAATACCTACGTGATATTGCACAATAAAATTGATCGTCTAGCGCGGGTTGGTGATAGCTGCCATTTTGAAATTCACAAAGTTTTTAAAGGTCGACGCCCAACGACAAAATAATGTAAAGTCATCGTGAAAGTCGTGAATTTTTTGGCACTTTTCAATCGTTAATTTTGAAGAACGTGTTGCGGCCCGCGACACCAAGACGAACATGTTTGTGGCCCGCATGAAAAAAAGGTTGGAGACCACTGGACTAGAGGCCCGCGTACAAATCCGCTGCCCATTGCACAGGCCCTGCCCGGTAGATGAGCGCCCGATGCCTCAGGCTGCTCTCCCGAAGGCTCAATAGCTTACAGCTCCTACTCCATCGGAGTCTGCACAGGCTGATGCCGCTAACTGGGCTGCCGCAGATATCGCCCTCGTAGGCGGGTCCTGTGGCCCAGCAGCGTAGCGGAGGAAGGAGGCACCGGTGGGTTTTAGTAGGTAAACCCGGGTGCTCTTCCTTGCCGCAGCACCTGGGGAGTTCCACATATCCCGGCGGCCATTCCCTCGGGCTGTCAGGAATACGCAACACATTTCCCACCGAAAAAAAAGGGGCGCGTACAAAATTAAGTGATAATACTTAAGGGTGTGTCCCTTCATAGAGTCCACTCTGAAAGTAACAGCGTTGAAAGAGCAATAATTTTTTTTGTGACCCAGCCCCCTGTATAAAGTGTCACCGCGCGCGCATCTATAATTCAACTATAGTTACTGTATTTGTATTCTGTGGTTACTGTTGTGACTTGTGAATCGCCACTCGCGTCGCGTCGCGTCGCTGCCGCGTAGTGTCATTTTAGTGCGGCCTCGCCTTTAGGAGTTTGGGATAGTTTATAATGAAAAAGCATAAAAAAATATTTCAACTTTATATTAAAAAATAAAAATATATCACAAAATTCAATTACAAGTATAAAAAGACTAGACTAGAAAGCAGTATTACGAGGCTAGGTGAAAAAACGAAGGCGGAACTGGCCGAGATGTCTTCCACGGTGCAGCGGGTCCCGTTCGCCAGGGACCGCTCGAAGTTGAACGGCATGGTATCGTAGGGGTGCGTGTCGAAGACGTGCTCCGTCGCTAGGCTCTTCGTGTTGTTGTGGAAGAGCACGTCCAGTTGGAAGTTGTAGGGCCCGAACATCGTGAACATGGGCGAGTGGAAGGGCTGGTGTTTGCCGAACAGCTGGTCGAGCTTGGTGAACACAGTTACAATCTCGTTCCTTCGGACATCGGTGAGGTTATTGGCGGCGTAAACGTGGCCGATGTGCGCCCAGGACAGGTAGCAGAACTTCTTGTTCTCTTCGGGACACACGGGAACTATCTCGACGTCCACATTCGCCCATGGATCGACAATCTGTTTATCTGTAAAAATAGAGTTATTTAAAATATCACGAAAACTTAAATCTCAACCAAACTTTGGTTTCAGTTTTATGAGGGTCCAATCCAAGGTCCAATCACACTGACAGAATTCCGCTTCGTTCAACAATTTCAAATTTTAATTCCTGATAGCTATACATACCTACATACCACTTCTATCCTACTATCCTACTAATATTATAAAGGCGAAAGTTTGTTTGGATGTATGGATATATAGATGTGTGGATGTGTAGATGTATGGATGGTTGTTACTCTTTCACGCAAAAACTACTGAACGGATTTTATGTTCAACGTTTACTCCGCCGTTTGTAAACCGATTTTCAAAATTTTTCTTTTGGTACATAGGGTATCATCCCAATTTGGTATTATATTCACAAAAGTGGTGATCTGATGAAGGATCCATTAGTAATCGAGGGAACTCCTCAAAATTTATGGGGAAACATGTAGTGACTTCGGTTTCGTGAGAAGTATTCTTAGCATATGCTAGAAACAAGTAAGATTTTGCACCAAGGTATACCTGGTATACCGTGGTTCGGAAGGTGCTGAGAGAATTCTTGATTCTTTATAGATACAAGTTTGGGAGTTTCGTCGTTGTTTTAAGAATGGAAAGCATATACTACTATGCAAATTACATTCATCATCATCACTACCCATGCATCGTCCCATGATTATGAGCCTTTTCATATATTTGGCACTTATATAGAATAGACCACGTGAAAGGAGTATTTATAGCTATTTTTATTTGAAAATGTACGGTTTCTGTGAAATTCCTAATTTACGCGGGCGAAGCCGCGCGGGACAACTAGTATTATCTAAATTAAACACTGCAGTATTATATCTATTGAAGGAAAATTTTCACTTACTTTGGTACATCGCGATCGTTTTCATGCTGATGAACGCGACATCGGATTTTCCCTCCAAAAGCGACCGCAGCGCCGCCATTTCCCCTGTCACTGTCAGTTCG
The DNA here is from genome assembly GCF_905147365.1 of Aricia agestis. Taxonomy (NCBI): domain Eukaryota; kingdom Metazoa; phylum Arthropoda; class Insecta; order Lepidoptera; family Lycaenidae; genus Aricia; species Aricia agestis. Next base: position 22,263,030 of record NC_056408.1, on the reverse strand, counting down.
CCATCTTTGTAACAGGACTTCGTGTATTTGTCCACAACATCGGCGCTCACGTTGCGCAGCTCGACGCCCGGAGCGCAGACCTCACCGAAGAACCCGTGCAGAACCTGGCTGCAGCTCGACACGTCCATTTTCTTCAGATATTGCAAAGCGGCATGCCACGCCAAACCATCGACAACGGGGAAGGCCGCCCTCTTCCCGCGCAAATCATTTATGCTTTCAATATTCGAATCCTTCTTAACGTACGCCATCACTGTATCCATTTTCTCGACGATCGGCGTTGTCTCGTACAATAGGGATTCCAACTTGTAGTCTCTGAAAATAAAGTACTTTAATAAGCTTGCAAGAAGACAGAAGATCATTATGAGTTGTAACGTCATTATATAAAATGCATGCACTGGCGTGGCACAGGCTGCAGCGCGGCACTGCAGCGGCGCCTTGGTGGTGCCACTCCATACAATATACTTTAAATTCATCGTAGACTTAAAAAATAAAACGTTTATAAACACACTGCACGGCGGCGTTACTTATATCATGTGTCGCGCCGCTAAAATACATGACATAAGTGCCAATATCATTGTCGGCATTCGGCATTCGTACACGATAAAAAAAACGCGCTCTTATGTCCTAGGCCAGTGTTTCCCAACCTGAGGTCCGTGGACCCCTGGGGGTCCGCGAGTATAGGTATGGCCTATGGTGGTCCGCAGTGTCATCTCTGGACCGTACATAATCCGATTTTTATTTGCTGTTTTTGTATTAAGAACTCGATCGTGGGTATCGCAGACACAATAGATTTTTAATTGTTTTGCGACAGCCGGCTGCCGCTTGGGGATTGACGGGTTAAGTGGATCAGCGAAAACTGTTCTTCATTTCCTAGGGGTCCGTAGCTGAAAAAGTTTGGGAAACACTGTCCTAGGCTAAGCGTACACAGTTCGACAAGGCTTTATATGAATATTATGACAATGATGTCAATAGGCGCTGCTGGTAAAGGAGAACTGTCAAAAATGACGATTTTGTATGATAGAAGCTTCAGTTCCTAGCCACGTTCATAAACATTTTATACGTGGGAGAGCCATGCTTCGGCACGAATGGGCCGGCTCGACCGGATAAATACCACGTTCTCACAGAAAACCGGCGTGAAACAGCGCTTGCGCTGTGTTTCGCCGAGTGAGTGAGTTTACCGGAGGCCCAATCCCCTACCCTATTCCCTTTCCTACCCTCCCCTATTCCCTTCCCTTCCCTACCCTCCCCTATTACCCTATTCCCTCTTAAAAGGCCGGCAACGCACATGCAGCTCTTCTGATGCTGCGAGTGCCCATGGGCGACGGAAGTTGCTTTCCATCAGGTGACCCGTTTGCTCGTTTGCCCCCTTATTTCATAAAAAAAAACCTTGTCGAACTGTACAATTATTCGTATCACGTAATATCCTCACCTAGTAGCGGGCACGAGCCAGTCGCTGCCGAGCACTGTGACGTCACTATCCCCGGCTTGCACACTGGCGAGGCAGGCGCGCGCGTCGCCGGCGACGCGGCACTGCAGCGGCGGCGCGACGCCGTACACGGCCGCCGCCTCGCTCATCCACTCGCACTTGTTCTTCTCCAGCAGCGACGTCGTGCAGATTGTTATATGCCTGGGAATTATCTTAAGAGTTTGAGTGGGAAACAACATTAAAATGATTTTGATTACGATTAAATTATTCATAGATAGGAGGTTGAGTATTATTCATAGCAGTGTGCCGCGGCCGTGTTATCAAAAATAGATCGTACAGATAAGTTTGATCTAAATTATTACTACTTACCTGGATGGGTTACATCCGGTCTGGCTGTAGGCCTCCTGGAAGCCGCGCGCGGAGGCGAGGTGGTCAAGCGGCGCGCGCGGCGGCAGCAGCACCGTCGGCGGCTCGCGAGCCTCCAGCAACGCCGCCAGCGCGCCGTGCCAGTGACCATCCAGCAGCAGGCCGTCCTTCAGCGTCGAGAGCAGAGTGCCCACTGACTCTGCCGCTTTCCTGTGAGATAATAACATTTTCAGCATTTTACCTTTCAAAAATAGTAAGTGCGGATTTTACAGCATTGAGCAGGCTGATGATGATTAACTACCTAGCTAAGAACACTCTCGAGTCTCGATCATGTCAGCTTTTAAAGAAAAAAAAAACTCAAACTTATAACAACCCTCGACCCTCGTTTTATAAAACGAGTTTGACTCGGCTCGGTTGCACCCTCATAAAGAAACCTTTTATAGTGATCGACTGATCGTGTTCTTCTTACCTCTTAGCGACGACGACTGACCAGGGTCTATTGAGCCAGACGCAGGGCTGCGCATTGTCGCGCAGCGGCTGCCACGTGCCGTCGCGGCACAGGAACGCGAAGTTGTCCGGCGAACCGTACTGTGGCGTCGATTTAGTGTTCAGCTGGAGATTGAACCTTTTTTAATGAAATGAACCAGAAATGCGATTCACGATTCGGAATTCGGAAACTTTACAAGAAAATACCGAAACTATCTTGCTTTAACGCCATCTTCTTTGTACAGCCATCTTCTCTGCTAAAGATATACTTATTCGGTGTTCACTTGTTCAGCAATTTTAAAATGTTGCCGTCTATACGGACGTAGACTGCATCAACACATAATAATTATTAATGGTTATATATTACAGCTAGCATTTAGTTCGAATCACTCAAATCACTCCTAAGTATAATGGGGCGATTGACAGAGCCACAGATTACTCAATAGTTACTACGTAAACAGAGCTCCAAGCTGTCTCTTTTCTAGACATGACTTTAGATCAGTGTTTCCCAACCTTTTTCAGCCACGGACCCCTAGGATGTCGAGCACAGTTTTCATTTACCCCCTTGATTAAACAACAGCAAAAAAATCGGATTACGTATGGTCCGCAGTTTGGGAAACGCATCTTTAGATCATGCTTGTTCCTTACCCAGTTGAACCCATCTTTCCCCACCTCACCAAAAGATTCCTTAGCTACTATCACACAACGTACCCCAAAGTAAGACGTTACGTCATCCAGCTCCGCCCACATGACGTCACCAGCTTCCTCCACCAGGCAGGCGGTCGCGCCGGCGGTGCCCCAGTAGCGGTCGTTCGGAGAACATGTGGCCGTGTTGCACGCCTCGCAGAGAGACGGGTAGCGCTTCTCTGTGGCAAACACGGTTCATTTAAAGTTAAATATAAGATTTCAATAACCTACTTTAGGGATCCTAAGGCTGCGTTTCCACCAGAGTCTTCCACTTCCACCAGACTTCCACTCGCCGCGCTGAGCGATGTCATGGCAAGCTCACGTCAATGAAGCGATTCTATTGGTTCTCAAAAACACATTCCTCGCAACACACCTCTGGTGGAAACGCAGTCTAAGGCTGGATTTCCTTCGGAAAACAACGAATCAAGATGAGCAGGGTGGCGAGTAATTCAATAGATTTGCTGTGATAAGCGAGATAAGACAAATTAAAGGATTTTATTGATTTCCAAAAACACATTTCTTAATTCTTGCAGTATCTTCATCTATCACAACACACACACAAACTGACTTGCATTGAATACAAAACTAGGAGATGCCGTATTATTTACGGCACAGGAAAATAAGAAATTTCTCTTTATTCCAAATCAAGCTAGCTTGTAAACAATACTCACTCAAGTCAGCGTCTCTGACCACGTTGGGCACCCAGGGGCCGGCCTTGCACGCCTTGAAGAAGAACGAGGCCATGGCCTTGAGCCTGTTCTCCGTGAGGGACAGCTGCGGGTCGCACGACCGCGTGACGATCAGTGATTCCAGGTACTGAAATAGATATCATGGAGTCAACATCTGCCTTACTAGACGTAGTCCAAAACTTTGTTGCGCTGAAATTGTTTTATCGCGAGAATCGCACACTTGCCCTAATTCCCTACACGGAAATCGAACCCACGACCAAAGAAGAAGCAAGCTGCAAGAGCCAAGTATATAGGGCCAAACTCTAAAGGTCATGTGGACCACGGGAGTCATACCGTACAAATCTTCAGCTGGTAAATATACTTCACTGGGTTACGCGCCTATTTTGGTTAGATATTGGCAAACCTCTGATTGTGCGCTTTTATAATTTTGGACGTGGCCTGGCGGTAATATCATGAACGTTCACGGTAAAACGATACATAAAATGTATGAAAATATATGAAGACACTTTTAAATTTCCGTCGACGATAACTTTTTACGTGTACGTTAGAGGACATCACGACGTCTACACTCTTGTGAACCCCACAAAACGTCCGCGGTGTGTAAAATCAAAAGCGCATTTAACGTACCCAACGTTTTAACTGTGGAAGTCGGCGTCCACGATAACGTGACGTCCGGAATTATAAAAGCGCACTTTAGCCTTCTTTTTTTTCATGACTCAAAAACAAGAAAGGAGAATCTAGGAGACTGTCCGCACTGCGAATTTCAATCGCGCGGATTTTTGTTGCAATTCTGTAACACATTGAATCAGAGAGCATGAATCGCATTTGCGATAAAATTTCGCAATAAGTTTATATGAATAAATTCGCGCGAATAAAATCCGTGCGGTTTACTTCCCTAAGTAGGTTCAATTCGTGCAAGGTACAAATCATGACTCACCCCAGCTAAAGTATCTGAGAGCGGCCTGAGGTCGGTGACGCCGTTGCCGGGGTGGCAGAGCGTAGTGTTCCGCAGCACCGCCTCCAGCGACCACGGGGTCGCGGGCAGGATCCGCCGGTTCACCACTGCCACCACACTCCGCTCGAATGGCCCTGGAAATGGAGATTGTTTTTGAATCTTGTAAACGCAGTCTCTTGGCTCATGATGGTCTAATTCAAGCGATTACGAAGAGGATGAGGTATTTGTTTACAATTACTGCTAATGATAATCGCGACGTCCATTATGTATGATATAGCTTCGCCATTATGGCCCAACGCGCAGAGAGTTCTTATAACATTTTGAAGGTGAATTAATATTAAAATGTTTTAATTTTGGTTTATTTTACAATTCGACGCCCCCACCGAATAATCAGACAATGTGCTATTGTGGGGTTTTTGCTGTTATGCGATTTTTGGCATCTAGAAGTCAAAATACATCATGTGAATTTTTTTCAGAATTTTTCTATGGATATTTACAAAGATATAAAAAATTATGTGTTTATTCCATAACGATACTTAAAATTGTATTTTACACCAAAAACTGGGCAATAGGCTATTGCGAAAAAATATGTCAAAACGAATTGACGATAAACAACTATTGCATGACTATTCGGGCAAATAAATTGCTGCCTACTGCACACTTCCACTCCTGCGCATTTCACTTTCACACTCCTTCCACTCAGTTAGCCGCTGATCACCCGCCTTAGGTTCCCCAGACACCTAACTTCAGCTAACCGAACCTTTACAGCTGGCCACCAAGCATTGTCGAAGGCCCCCTCTGTGTCCAGCGATACCACAACAGAAATTTTCTCCTCCTCTCTCTTCTTCCTGATGTGGTTCAATAACCTATAGAGGGCGTCTTCAGTGCACCTTTGGGGCATAAAGGCATATTGGTTGGGTTTTATTTTGGACAACTTGTAGAATCTGAGTCGGACGACCATCATATCGCGGTAATCATCTCAGTCCACTCACCTCCAGCCTCCAGTCTCAGACAAGCATCAGATCAGTCATCGCAGAAGACAGGACCGAAGAGTCAGGAATTGTCAGATTTTCTTCATTAAAAAAATAAGAATGTCTGACTGTCCCTGGCTAGCTTTTTTGGATATCTTAAGTTGTCATAGACGTAAGAACGTCGTCGTTTTGGAAGACATCAAGTGGTAAAGTCCTTCCTAATATTCGTTAAATTAGGTACATTGCTCATATTAAAAATATGAGCAATGTACCTAATTTAACGATATAATTTTATACTTTACGGCTATTAAAGGAATCCGTCTTCTTCAGTTTTCAGGAGATATAATGTTTCGATTTTTGTAATCCACATGCCGGTTTTCTCACAAACAAGGATGTATGGGCAATACTTGCTACAAAATAAACTAATCGTGGCCGATAAGCAGCGAGATCTGTTACAAATTAACGAGAACGTATTTAGATATCTTCTTCTTTCGCAAAGACTCCTAAGAAGTGCTTAAAACTGTCACCACAGCACTTGTTACAGTTTTACACCTGCAAACAGCTGTCAGACAGTCAAGCATTATTCGTGGAAGTTGTCTTGCAGAACCTAATGGGACCCAATTCAGTATTTAATTAGGAATGCGATTGCTAGCTACTATAAGATGTGCTGTTATAGTGTGTTGTGTGAATATTGTATTGTATTGTAACTTGAGAAGTTTTTAACATAGTTTTGATCCTGATTACATTGAACTGTATTACGATGTAGACAGAAGTCGGCGATTAAATTACCGTCATATAAGAAAGGCCTATGATGCTCTCGAAAGACTGTCTAAAGCAATTTCCTTCCATTATCACTCATTTTATTAGAACATAATATGATATTGATTATTGTGACACCAACTCTGACACTCCGGTGGCGATGAGGGTTATGATTAACATTTTAATTAACTGCAATGATTATAAGTACCACTAAAATGATAGAGCCAGTCTCCAGAGTGTTTTTTTAACCAAGAGCTGTTTCGAATGCAAGAATGTCATTTATGTCATCAAATAATGAATGTATTAAAATAAAAATACATATTATTTTTATTTTACCTATAGTAGAAAATTATTGGAATAAACGACAATGACTATAATTATAAAGTGTACAATATTTTTTAATGACCGAATAGTAAAGTAATAGGTGTTTACCAATATTCTTATCCCAAACAATTTCCCCGAAGAATATTGCAATGAGATGTTATATTATGTGCATTTTATTGAAGTCGAAACGCAAAATTACCCGAATAATCATGCAATAGACAATAATGTTCAGAGCTTGACCTACTCCAGAACGATAAGTTGCGTTTTGCTTTATTAAATTAAAACCTTCGGTAGTAATTAAATATTGTTAGCATAGCAACATAGGCAAAAAAATTAGCTTTTTTTGAGTTATAAATATCAGTTTTTCGGCTCTCCTGCGGGGCTAAAATGGTCACATTTAGCAATTTCATTTCTGTATTTTTGTACAATAAAATCAGTACAAAAATACAGAAATGAATTGCAAGCAGAATTGCATTTTGCGATTTTAGAACAATGTATCATATTATGATTCATATCATGATTCTTCAAAGCGACCATTTTAGCCCCGCTGAACATTTTCATTTTTACGATTGTCCGATTATTCGGTGGGGGCGTCGAATTGTAAATAATAATGCAAGTGGCGACAATACCGAAGTGTGCTATCGCTTAATTAGAACGCGAATTTGTTTGAGAGTCAGTGAGACTACTTAATGCCTTAAGCAATCCATGCATGCTGCTGTCCCCCTATCCGTATGTCAACTAGAATCGGTCTTTGAACCTTTATTCTCCTGGTGCCCCCTCAGACGTGAGGGCTAGGCAATTGCATAATTTTATTACGGGAACGCTCAAATTAGTATCAGGCTATCTCTTTCGTTTTTCATATGAATGAAAGAGTAGACATGACATTTTAACAAGCTGTTAACACTAACAGACGTTGGTAAAATCGGGCCTAAGTGTCGTGTAGTGTGAACTGTGAAACGCTGTATAACTGCTCAAAAGACTGTAGGTATACGCGCTTTCTTAATGCTCATGCTCATACATTACACCAACAATTGCTACTTACTCGGTCTAAGTCTTAGCTCGTTAGTGACTAGAACATCGATGTTGGCCCACTTGGCGGCGATCAGGTCCTCGGGGCTGAACACGCCGAAGTCCACCGTGCCCTTGCTGATGCGGCGCAGGCAGTCCAGCCTGGAAGAGACACGTCAAGTTACGTAAGTTTAATAGATTTTTTATGACTTTAGGCTGGATTTTTATGCGTCGTATCATAACTCATAAGTCCAGCGTACTTGTATAATGGAGGTCAGTGGATAATGCCTTTTTGATTATTATAAACTAGGAATATACAGTAGGTAAAATGTAATTTTTTTGGCACACCAACTACAGCTGGTCACGGTACACCAGTGTCATAGTAAAAGGAGGGGAAGTAAGTTATCTTCATGCAAAAGCACCGCGCGCGGCTTGCATGTGTGCGCCATAGTATCAATGTGTCGCCACGTACGGCACACAACAAAATCTCGGCCAGTTTAGCTTCGTGGGTACCGCCGAGATTTTGTTGTGTGCGGTACGTGGCGACGGATTGTTACTATGGCGCACACAAACAAGCCGCGCGTGGTGCCTTTGTATGAAGATAACTTACTTCCCCTCCTTTTACTATGCCAGTGTGCTGCAGCACACCTTATATCGGCTGTACACTCTCGCCGAGAGCTCTCGGGCGAGAGTCTCGTGCGAGAGCCCCTTGCCCGAGTGCGATCATGTACATTCTCGCTTAGTTCAATCGCAGTTATGAACTCAGAGAAGATGGACCATTATTTTTCTCTAATGAGATGGACGAAAACACTTCTCTTGAAGCTGCCGTAGCTCTCTGTGGTATGAGCACCGCAGGCCGCAGCAGTGTGCCTCGCTCTAAGTCCATAATAAAGTGCCACGTCACGCAAGTCGCAGTTCTGTCTACAGTACACCATAGTCCGTGAGTATTTGTTTGGGGGTCCGCGGTGTCATCTCTGGACCATACGTAAATCGACTTTTTTGCTGTTTATTTCATGAAGACCTAAGCGGCCGCATCGGCCGCGATAACAATAGATAAGCTATTGTGTCTCGTTATTCCACGATCGATGGGTTATTTTACTAAATGTCCGGGAAAACTGTGCTTGACATCCTGGGGGTCCGTGGCTGAAAAAAGTTGAGAAACACTGCCATAGTCCATACCTGTCTATGCCGAGGACACACTCTATGCCGGATTTCTCATCATCCAGCACGGGGCAGTACTTGGCTCCGCGCTTGTACGCGCCCTTCCCCTCCACGATGCACAGTCGCACTGAAATATTAAACAAAAATATTACAAACTTTTAAATTCACTACAATTAACATGAAACGTTAATTTTAAAGCTACTTTAACGGTACCTAATGCTATAACATACCTACATAAAATATGTATATTTAAAGTAAGTAAGTACTTACTTATTTTCAATGACATATTTTAAAAGCTAACGATTTCACTACAAAGTTTCAAATGAACCAAGATATTATTATATTTTACGTGTGTTTAGGACTTTAGGTACTTATTACATCTTCTACCTTACCAGTGACCTAGATCCAAAAACGTGACAAAGTTAGAATCTTTCTTATGTAGGTTTAGCTAGATCAGCGGTTCTCAAACGTTTTTTGGTGTCCCCCTAAAATAACAATGTTTTACCTGAATTGAAATGAAATTGATTCAATTTTCTTCATGCTGGGGTCTGATGACATTTCTAAAAACAATTCATGTATCGCTCGCGTAGCCCCAGGGCTCCACGGAGCACGCTTTGAGAATTGCTGAATTAGATGAATGTTACAAGCATGCATGCTATAACTTACAAATCATAATAAAAAAACTTGTCTATAGGTACTTATTTAACGATCTGTTTGGTCATCACGATTCATTAGACGTCATAATATAATAATAATTATTAATTACTTACTTATTGCGACTTGTGCAGTGTGACATGCCATTATGGCTGATCGCATAACGAAATTTTTGTAATTGCTTCCATTCCACAGAAGTTATACCTAAGTAATAACAGCAGCCTAGTCCAGTGCTTTCCAAACTTATTTGTACTGTGACGCCCTTGGGACTTTGCCATTTCTTTACGACGCCCCTCAACCTAATCCCCAAAAATACTTTTCAATTTCAGAACCAGCCTATATAGGTTATCATAAAAACACTATTTGGACGCGTATATTTTTATTAGGAAATAATGACCAAATCAAAACATTTACATAAAAATTAAAAAAGATAATTTTATGAAAGCTATTGACAGCAAAGCTAGCTAAAGTGAAGGATACGCTTGCTTTTTAACCGACTTCCAAAAACGAGGAGGTTATACGTTCGGCTGTGGATATTTTTTTCTGAGCATAGCTTCTGAAACCGGGCCCGGGATGTATTCAGAATGACATATTTGGTTGTGTTGACATGCGACGCCCCTGGGACAGTTTGGGAAGCCCTGGCCTAGTCAATATAAAGTAATTTTTCTTCGGCTTCAAGGCCTTCAACATAGGTAATTCAATATAATATAGGCATATTACATTATTTAGGCCCTCAACTACAAGGCCGCAGTTAACCAAATCAGTGTCAGAAATAAATCCAAAGTTTTGTTAAATCTCTGCACTGCATTAATAGAGTAAGAGCCAGCGAGTACGACATTTTATAAAAGCTGTAAGTTTTCCTGTATATGACCCCCGTATAGGTGTAAGAACGACGAAAAACGGACGAAATGAAAGAAGTACCTATAAATTGACAAAGCCTGGCTGTCGCCCGCGCTGGCTGGCGAGTGGCAACTGGCTGGGCATGATGATAAAGTTTAGACAAACTGCAGTTAACGTTAATATCGTAACGAAGATGCTTGGTTAGAAAATAGAAAATTATATAGCATGTACTCCGTCCTCTGCGGCTCAGTAATACACATGGGCGTATATAAGCGGGGTGTCCTGGGGGGTCCGGACCCCCCCCCCCCCCCCATTATTATCCATCTTACTTGTCCAATTTCGACAATAATATAATATTATGTACCTCGCCGATTAAAATCGGTATGGTACATGTATTTAAAAAAAATATTTTTGATTTCCTAAATACGTTGCCTATTTGCTGCTGCGGAACCCTTCATGGGCGATTCTAACTCGCACTTGGCCGCTTTTTTACGTTAGGGACCCCCCCCCCTTATTATATATATTAGTTATTTCATACAAATTACAATAACAAGTGTGGGAGAACTTGATTGCTAATTTGTGAATCAGTTCATTACAAGTAGGAAAATTGGACAAGCATTTCGCAAGGGCACCCGGCACAATGCTTGAGACTCGCGTTATTCTGCGAATAACTTTGACCATTTTCCTGTGTTATTACCTGTTTGTAAGCTTACAGTTAACATCTTAATCAGTTAAGTTAATGTCTATTAGTCTACAAGGAAAATGGCGGTCAATCATAAATAACCTATTATTACCTATTGGGACATAGTACAAGGAAGATGCCCTATAAAATAATTGTATTGTTCTCATAAGTTCCAGATATCATTATTATTTCTATTACATATATATTATACGTTCTTTTCATTTTATTTTTACATCGGAAAAGCTTTCCACATACCCGGCCGGGACCACAAAGTTAATATACCGTAGGTACTTACCTAGGGTGACGCCGCGTTAAAGTAAAAATCGGCCAAGTGCGAGTTGGACTCGCCCATGAAGGGTTCCGCAGCAACAATAAGGTTTATTTTTTATGAAAATTAAAGGTTTTTGATTTATTTTTATGTTTATTGATATATGAAAGTTAATTAATTAAGGTTTACCACATTGGTTTACCATTTATGACGTATAAAAAATCTGCCAGCTAGATCTCGTTCAAACCAATTTTCGTTAGTAGTTTTTATGGTAATGTATATCATATATTTTTTTTAGACTTATCATGCCCCTACTTTAGAAGTAAGAGGGGGGGGGGGGCACATTTTACCACTTTGGAAGAGTCTCTCTCGCAAACTATTCAGGTTAGAAAACATTTATATTAGAAAGTTAGAAACTTTAATATCATTTTTGAAGACCTCACACGCATAATGGGCGGAAATAACCCTTCATGGGCGAGTCCAACTCGCACTTGGCCGGTTTTTTTTAAATAAGTACGTAATAAATTGGTTTAAGGTTAACCATTTATTACGTACTTATTTAAAAAAAACCGGCCAAGTGCGAGTTGGACTCGCCCATGAAGGGTTCCGCAGCAGCAATAAAGTTTATTTTTATGAAATTAAGAGATTTTTGATTTATTTTCATATTTCAGTTGATTTAATGAAAGTTAAATTAAGGTTTACCATTTATAACGTGTTGCCCGCGACTTCGTCCGCGTGGACTTCAGTTTATAGCGCGCGGTGTCAACAACATTGGTGTCAAAAGCTTTTTAAAACTCTGATACCCCTTAAATCAAAATACCCAAAACAGCCGTGTAGTGTGCACATAATTTTTTTTAAATTAAACTTTTATACTTACCAAATTTTAAAGCTTATCTATCTATACACAACTTAGCTGCATTACACAACTTTAGCTTTATCCATTAACTATTTAGTATTTATTATTGGTATGCTGTTGTTTCTGATCTGATCTATGTTGGTGGGTGAGTTATTTGATAACGTATAGGTATCGAAAGAATCGATAAACCAAGCCCAACATGGTACCACCTCTTAAATAAATACATATGAGCAAGCGATAGCGCGATCTAGGCGACTCTTGGCGCCATCTGTTATGAGTTTTGGAACTAACTTAATTTGAACAAATTTACGCATTTTCACCCCCTTACAACCCCTTTTTCCAGTAAAAAAAGTAGCCTATGTCCTTACTCAGGCCTTAGACTATCTGTGTACAAAATTTCATTACAATCGGTTCAGTAGTTTTGGCGTGAAAGGGAGACAGACAGACAGACAGAGATACTTTCGCATTTATAATATTAGTAAGTATGGATAAAAAAAACTACTGGCTTGATCTCGTTCGAACCAATTTTCGTTGGTAGTTTTTGTAGTAATGTACATCATATATTTTTTTTAGACTTGTCATGCCCCTACTTTAGAGGGGGGGGGACACACATTTTACCACTTTGGAAGAGTGTCTCTCGGAAACTATTCAGGTTAGGAAAAAATGATTTTAGAAACCTCAATATGATTTTTGAAGACCTATCCATAGATACCACACACGCATAGGTTAGATGAAATTTTTTTTTTTCTATTTCAGTTGTATTTATGGGGACCCCTAATTTTTTTTATAATTTTTCTATTTTTGTATCAAAATCTTAAAGCAGTTCACAGACTACATCTACTTACCAAGGTTCAACAGTATAGCTCCTATAGTTTCGGAGAAAAGTGGCTGTGACATACGGACGGACAGACAGACAGACAGACAGACATGACGAATCTATAAGGGTTCCGTTTTTTGCCATTTGGCTACGGAACCCTAAAAACTACTTACTAGATTTCGTTCAAACCAATTTTCATTGGTAGTTTTAATAGTGCCTAATGTACATCATAGGTGTATTTTTTTCATATACTTATTTATGTTGCGGGAAATTAGCTATTACCGTGCTAGGGTAAAGCTTTATGACGATGTTAGGCAATAGTCGGCAATACCAATCAAATATTTCGAATTTTCAGTAAGTACTTAATATTTTCTCTGGACATTAACCATACAGAAAGAAGACAAATACTAAATTGACTAATTAAATGATAATATGTATATTATTATTTCACATCTTAAGTCTTGACTGCTCATATATCAGGATAACATCAACAAAACACTTTTACATCATACAATGATTTATTTCGAAAAAACTCGAAGTGGCATTCCGGTTTAGAGACCTTGAGAGTGACCGAGTGGCCTCCTCACTAAAATATACTAAACAAATGTATTCATATTATTTCATACTTTGAATGAATACTGCAGTCTGCAGTCTGCACCCAACTTTTCGATGTTGCATTCAAATCCATAAATAATAATTTATTCGAAAGAGTGTTGCGCCTTCACGCCCAAACCGCTGAACCAAGTTTGCCGAGATAATTTGAGTCGTTTACAAAATGATACTTTTTATCCCGAAAAAATGTACGGTAAGTTGGGGGGGTCGAGTGTTAAATACACATAGTACTTAATATTATTATGATAGTAGAAGAAATAATGTCGTTACGACCTATTCAAAGACTTCACCTCGTGATTATTGTAATGGATACTTGTAATTACCCGACTACGGCGAAGCAAAACGGGGGGTTATGATTTTGGCCTGTATGTATGTGTATGTATGTATGTATGTGGATATGGATGTTGAAACCGCTTGACTGTCCGCTGGTTATAGGCTACATGACATCACGTTAAATTGACTGTAGCACCATCTAGGGGACTGAAAGTAAAGAACAAAAAAAATATATTTTTCCTGACAATGTCGTGTGGGGTATCAAAAGAAAGAGCTTTATTAGCACATTTCAAATATGTAAACATTATAATCAATTTCTCACAGATTTAAGAGCAATCACCAGATAATTGCAAGAATTCATAAATCACTTCAATACAATATCTATACGAGTACAAATACATAATAAAATACGGCTATCCTTTAAACATTTCGATATCCCTATAAACTGTTTTCTTGTTTCGTACTTTTTAGAGCGTGTTTTAGTAGTCGGGTTTTAGTTTTTTAAACTTTATTTTTATTTTCTTTGAAATCTTAAAGAATTTCGTACCCAAACCACAGAATAGATAATAGTACAAGTACCCAAACGCTAAATACTATGACAATGTGTCATCGGGGTTGCCCGTTGTGAGGAAAAGACATTTCAAGTCCGTCGGTGACGTCACAGACCACAGTTTCAGACAACAGAGGATGGGGAATACCCACGATGAGGAAAACACCTTAAACATAATAAAAAGTTGTTTGGAAATTGGATGATATTATAATAAGTGATTACGACACTGGGACCCACTTACGACCATCTCTCACTCACTGGACTCACGGGTTAACCCTGGGTTTAATTATTATGGTGACCTATTTGAACCGATTTTAATGAAATTTGTTATGCAGAACCGTACGTAGTAAAAGTCAGTGGGATTTTTCCCACTGACTTTTACTACGTACGGTTCCCGTGCAAATTGCGATAATTAAAAATTTTTTGGCGCAACGATGTTGCGGGCATCATCTTGTAGCTATTATTAATCACTTATAGGCAATAACATCTTCTACGAAGATGTTATGAGGATCGCTCCCGGTTTCTGGTTACACAAATCGTGTTGGATAGTCCAATTTATATGTACTTATAGAAGCTTTGAAACAGCCCGAAATCATAGGGTGATTTAGAATTTAGATTCCTGAAGTCCACGCCCTGAAGCGGGTAAAAGTTAACGCTGGGTTAAGATCTGTGTGCAAGCGGACTTGAGTGACCTCAGTACAAAGCAGGCCTGCAGTTACCTCTTATCTAGAGATTTTGGGCACAAAGAGATCACCCATCTAAGTCAAGTGAGACCACGTCTCACAACCTGCTGTATCTACCTACAAAATATTGGCGTACTAGATTGTTGTTGTTATCAATGGACAAAAATTAATTTGTCACTGTGATAAGTTGATAACAACAAATATTGGGGTTGAAAGTTGAAACTTGAAATAACCAGGATTTTAAATACGATCTAGTTACCTATCAGGCTATCATCTATGCCTATACTATAGGCACCTAAATTATTTTGTCTAGTATTTAGCACTATCTTTATGGAATTACTTGCGCAAAATTTATTTCATTTTTTTACTCTAGGTACCTATAATTTTCAATAGTTTGCGTCCCCTACTAGGGTTGCCAGATTTTTTTTTCAGCCTATGGGACAAATGGTTAAATGGGCAAAAAAATACGAGATTTCAGTTTTTTACCCGGGACAAATGAAAAACAAAATTATTTATAGTGTCATCCATACTTCCATTATAAATGCGAAAGTGTGTCTGTCTGTCTGTCTGTTACCTCTTCACGCTCAAACCGCTGAACCGATTTTGCTGAAAGGCATGGAGATACTTTGAGTCCCGGGAAAGGACATAGGATACTTTTTATTCCGGAAAAATGTACGGTTCCCGCGCGATAAACGAATTTTGGCGCAACAGAGTTGCGGGCGTCATCTAGTTTTTTTATATTTTTTCGAGGATCAAGTCAGTTTTAACTTTTGTTTTTAGTACTTACTTATTTGTTGTTATAGTGGCACCAGAAATACACAATCTGTGAAAATTTCAGAAGTCTAGCCACAGCGGTTCTTGAGATAATTTCAGTAATACCGGGCATTACCGGGACCCCCGTTTTTACCATTTGGGTACGGAACCCTAAAAACGAAGGACGCTTTAAATAAGGGACAGAGTCAGTCCCGCCAAGACATTTTAAACTTATGCCTAAAATACGAGACTTCCCTACTCCCGGGAAATACGGGACGTCTGGCAACCCTACCCTACCCACATTTAATTTGAGCAAGAACAGCCGCGGTAGTAGGAAATTCATCAAAAATATTATAACGAAACGAATATTACTAAGTCTGCATTAATAATAATTATTAATAAATGCCATGAACTCATATTCTGCAACTTCTACTAAAATATTCTTTCCTAATTCAAATTTTATTAAAATTCAAAAAAATCTACTTACAATTTCCATTCGTTCCGGACCCCGTACCAGCGTCTTGCGTTTCAACAAAACTCCACGAACATAACAAAATCACACATAGCCTCTTCATTTTGTTGAAATTAATTTTTTTTCGTCGCTGGCTGATACCATTTAATTTTCAATGCCAACGTCTTATGTGTGAATACAGCGAGCCCGTACTGATGCGTCAAGGTAAATAACTTTAATAACTTAGACTTGATCACTCGGAATAACCCGACCTGTTTGGTCAACGCTTTTTTTACACGCGATGGGTAATAAATAATAACGAAAATTATTTCAGTTGTAGAGTAAATTGGCTTGGCTTTATAATATGAGGGAACATTGAAAAAAAAACATTAAATGATGGCATAATATTAAGCTTGGTGGGGGCTACCTACCCACTCTTTTTTAAAACATAGTTTGTCTAGCTAAAGTAAATGAGTAAGTAAGTAATTATTTGCCTTTGTCTTAGCTTTTAGTAAACTTATGAACTATGATTTTGTACAAAGTAGGCAATTCTAGATACAGTCACCTAATTACTTGAATATTGATGTCATTAATAGGTAAATAATGTTCTGGCACATTATTTTAGTCTTTTCCGGTCGCAACTAAAATAATATAGTAAATGGATGGTTAAATATACTTAATTATATTATTCTTGTAATATTTAAAATAAATAATTTTGCATTTTTAAGAATTAATTCATCGTGTAGATTGTAGAATAAGCAAAATTTTATTGTTAAATGCAAAACTAACGACGTTTGCACATCAGGAAAACTGCAACGATTCGCTATTTATGTTGAATCGTAAAAAGTGAGAAATAGAAACTTCCAAAGTTGAAATCCTTGAAAACGACCGCTTATAGCGTAGTTTTACTAAGTGTAAAATAAAATATAAACAAGACTTGTCACTATTTTATTTTTAACGACTAAATAAACAAAAGTCAACGAGAAGTCGAATCGCCTGATGGTAAGTGGTTTCTACAGCAGAGCAAAGCTTGTACCAAAAAGACAGACTTTATATTAATTAATAAAAAAGGTATAAATATATATATATATATATATATATATATATATATATATATATATATATATATATATATTATATATCCACAGCCGAAAATATAACCTCCTCCTTTTTGGAAGTCGGTTAAAAATAATTTACGGCACATTTTTGTGTAAGTAGCTAAAACATTCTATTAGACCATAGGTTCCTTATCCATGGAGTCAAAAGAGTGGTAGCTGGCTAAGGATTGGTTACTAGTGTCTGGATATTGCGAAGATGCAACTGAGAGGCTATCCTTAGCTTTAGTTCTCCCTTCTACGATCATCAGTAATGCAGCATCGTCATCAGAATACGACTTATCAAATTCTTTAGCCGTAAATATATTTTGTATCGAACGGTTAATACGGAAGGGTGTTTGCTTTGCTTTTCTTAACTTGGACAGGCATTGTGGGCAGGTGCCAATCAGATTTTTAAGATTATTTTTTCGATTTGAATTTTTCCTCTTCGTTCCTTTTTCAATTTTTGTACGTGTGCTGTTATTTTTCGTGTTTTTGCGCCTGGATTTAGTGTTTCCTAACTGTAGGCGGCTAGTCGACTTTCTGCAGGCGCTTATTTTTGGCGCGCACGACTCTGCTGTTACCTAAAAATTTACTCCATGAGAACATCAGATTTTGTAAAATAAGGCTGTTATTACTTATCATTTATCACCAACGAATAATTATTCATTTATTTTGACACTTATACACTTTTTCAGCAATCGACCCTGTTGCGTATTTTAATAATTGGGAATAGGGTGGCTTCATGCAGGTTACTTTTAATTTTGTTACATAGCTGTAAGCCATAACATTGTAATTTTCCATTTTTTTAGTAAAAGATGGCCCCGTGCGAGTGTCTTAAGCCGGTTCTTCTCGGCGGGGTAGTTCCGGTGGTAGGCAACGTAGTTTCTTCGTTCGACTTTCAAAAAGTGTATCATGATACCCATTTTGAATAAAAAGATATTTTATTTTATTTATTTTATAATACCTACGCGACGGTACAATATAGTAATCAATAATCACCTAAAAACCCTTACACACTGCGACTTTTAAGTTTTATCAGCGATGCAGTCGCAAATAGTCCATCTTTAGTCTTTAGTTTACACACTTGTGCTACTTTAAGCATCCTGCATCGATACAGCCGCGATCATGAAGCTAATACAGTGCTCTGTATTAGCTTCATGGTCGCGATACAGTAGCGATGCTGTCGCGATGCAGAAGCAAAATCGATGCAAAAATCTATGGTGTCGCGCGTGTGTATCGATGCTAACGCGCAACTGTATCGATATTCGATACTAATGCGCAACTGTATCGATATTCGATACTAATGCGCAACAGCATCGTAACTTAAAAATTGCCGGTGACGCGATTGTATTAGGTCTGAGAATCGGCCAACATCTATTTTTCATACCCCTAAGTAATAAGGGTTGTTCACCCTTAAAAAAAAATATTTTTATTTTTGGACGAAATTTTTTGTTTTTATTTTTTTATAATGTGGCATTAAAAATATTTTAAAAATACATACAACCCTAAATTTTTACTTTTTTATCACCAAACCTTTAAACATTTTTCATCCCCGGTTTATATGGCAAAACAACGTTTGCTGGGTCAGCTAGTAATATATATAATAATTAGACATCGGATTATATGCACGATCAAAGTGCCGAAATATGCATGCAAAAATGCACAAAAAAAGGCCGAAATATGCACAAAATATGCACAATCAAAAGTCACTTAATTTTTTTTCTAAGAGTTTTCCGGTGGTGCCGTTAATAAAAGCGCCAATTTTAAAAATTTCATCAAATCCAGGATTATTCATTTCTTATACAGCACCAATAATAATTTTCTACCTTTTCCGATAATCTTAATGTCCATGGAAGTTCATTAAATCGTTAACTATTTTATTTTAATAATGTTGCCAACTACAAAGACATGTTTTGTTTCTAGAAAGATATTGTATATTGGGTGTATTGCAATCTTTAAATGGGGATGGACCACATATTCGAAGTGTTTTGATATATTGTACCTCTGTTTTGTGGCCTCGGTGTGTGTCATGATTAGCTATTTTGGAGACTACGAGGGCATAATACAACCGAAATATGCAAAATATGCACTATCGCCTAAAAAGTGCCATTATATGCATTTGCATATGCAAGTATGCAAATGCATATAATCCGATGTCTAATAATAATACTTCTTAACGCGAGCGAAGCCGCGGGCAAAAGCTCGAGTAATATAAAGTACAAATATTCAAATATTGTTAGGTTTCTGGACGTTTTACACTCAAACTTATTCTATCTAGGAAGTCTGAAAAGCTCCATCTATCTCCATCATCTATCATCTTTTTTATGATGCTACTTCCCATTCTTTGCTTTGTTATCACTTATTAAATATATTTAAAACAAATTTTGTTACAATTATCATTCATTTACATATATTATCTTGATTGTTTTTTTGATTACTGAAATAGTTCTCTCGACCTCTGGCGACAAAATATTTGCGATCACCCGAATTTATATGGGATCAAAGCAGTATCTACATTAGCCAGTAGATGGCGCTGCTTTGATTCCATATAAATTCGCGTTAACGTGCTCGATGCGTATGATCGAATAAAACTCGCACTAACCCCTCAGGGGGTCACAAGTTCACAACTTACATGTTGAATAACTCTGGACTGCACTAAAAAAGTCTTTTTCGAATTTCAAAAATTATTTGTTTTGCTTTAATTCGGAAAGGTAGCTAGTTTGTGAAGAATTTGCCTTATGGGTAAATGTAACCAGTCTTACCCTTGAAATGGAAAGGCGTTTCTGCAGCTCATCTTGGAGTCGGGGACAGGCCTGGTTATGGTTTTCTACAATCAGGACTCTGTCCCGACTGGCCCGCTCCATGGACTCATATTGAGCCTGCTGAGTCTTTCTAAACTGGTCCGCAGCATTGTCCACCGTCTAAACATAAATAGACACAAACACAATGATAACATAATACCATAGTCTGCTATATTTTTAGGGTTCCGTACCCAAAGGGTAAAAACGGGACCCTATTACTGAGACTTCGATGTCTGTCTGTCTGTCTCCAGGCTGTAACTCAAGAATAACAAGGTAATAGCTAGGGAGTTGAAATTTTCACAGATTATGTATTTCTGTTGCCGCTATAACAAAAAATCCTATAGAAGGTTACATAGAAAAATGTAGAAGAAGAAAGTGGACCACAAAATGCAGTCGGAGGCATAATAATATTTTATGATTTATGAATTGATGGTAATAGGTAATGTGCAACATGCCTCCGACTGCATTTTGTGGTCCACTTTCTTCTTCTACATTTTTCTATGTAACCTTCGATTCATCCTGGCATGAAACTCGTAAGCAAGAGTTATATCAATTAAAACATGGATTCGATGCCTCCGGCAGAATTAGGTCTTGTTTCGTTCTTTTTAGTCAACATTTTTTGCAGTCGGGTTTTTTGAATTAATTTACTTTATTTATGTATTTTTGTTAAGAAAGATTACGTAACCGGATTAATTCTTTAAATGAGTTTATGTCATGTGGTTGATTTAGCAATTTGTTAGCGTCAAGAGAACTTATTTAGCTAGTCCGGAGAGAGTCTTCACTCTGCTCAAAGCAACGTAAGCTTGACCTTTTGCAAATAAGTTTCTACTTAAATCTATAACTGCTCGGTCTAAAGTTGTGCCCTGTAATTTATGCACCATCACTGCCCAGCATAAAATTAAGGGAAGCATTCGTCGCTCGATCTTGCCTTTACCACGTAAAGCATTAAATTCTGTAGCACAAGGCTCAATCCGGACTCCAATACCAGGTAGGTTCCCGTTATACTTGGGTCATCAAGCTCCACAAATACCGCTTCTGGAAATTCTCTTATTTTAACAATTTCAGTCTTTTCAGTTGCTTTTTAATTGTGGTTATCTATGCAGGCGGGTTTTTTGTTTTTGTTTTATAACGACGCACACATAATATGGTCTTCCTCCCGCACGCGCACCCGCCTTGGTGACGCCAACTATCGTAATATTTTAATTTCGCCATAATTTCAAAACCAAATGTCCGATTTTATTCATTCAAAGACCAAATATTATCTACATAAACTGTACTTAGTGATGGAATAATTTATTTTGATAAGGATTAAAAGAATGAGTAAAATAAACGCGTTTAAATGTAGTCCAAAAAAAAGTTCAAGATTTTTAAATATAAAAATGGTTATTGTGCCTCACTTGACATAGATAGCTATAGTGTGTCACGGACTTTTTTGTAGATATTTATAAGTTCTACAATTAAGTACTTACAACATTTTATGGTTCTATCTTTTATAGCAATGATATTCTATGTTACTAACGTAACTAGATTGGAAGTTTACGGTAGCAACGCGTTGCCACTTCGAAGATGCCTGCAGGCATATCTCACTTACATAATGACATAACGAATATATGACTTGACATTGTCTTTTGAACAAAAAAGTGGTTACGCATTTCTGAGAATCTTTTGTAAGACATTGCTACTCTAGTATTTTAGAAACTCATTGTTTTATAGTTTAGGCCGCGTACGCGTAAAATAAGTAACTTTTCTGGTTGATTCTTTACGCATTGCGTCCGAAGAACCCAAATATCTTACGGAACCCTTTTTTTTTCAAAATAAAATTCAGCCTATGTTCAGCAAAAATAATGTAGAATTCCAATGGTAAAAGAATTTTTCAAATCGGTCCAGTAGTTTCGGAGCCAAACAAACAAAAAATCAAATCTTTCCTCTTTATAATATTAGTGTAGATTTATCGTTCCATTTAATATTAAAACTGCAAGTTATATACATATTTAGAATCAGTGTTTAAAATCCTATAATTTGATACCTACCCCACTCGATATGCTTGGTAGATTTTTATTTTTTTTACCTCACAATATGGCATCAAACATCTGCCATTTTGGTTTTTTTTTAATGTCATCTATCTAAGAACACTTGGGTCATTAAGACAAATCTAACGATACCTCAAATGTGAAAATCCGTTTAGCGGTTCTGGAGATACAAGGTAATAAAGAATATTACAAACATACAAGATACGCGCTAAACACACAACCCTCCTGGCAGTCGGGTAATAATAAATTAAGGGGGGCTCCCATATAATAAACGTGATTTTTCAAACATTTTTTGCTCGGTATCAATGATGACAACAGGTAGGCACTTGAAATGTACACAAAATACTCCGCTGTAGCCTGTATTTATACTTTAACTAGCTTTTGCCCGCGACTTCGTCCGCGTGGACTTTACTTTATACTTGTTCCCGTACATCGATTGAGTCGTTTACCTACGCGCATATCAGAAAAGTATATTGTGTGGGAACCGCAAATTTTTTCCGGAACAAAAAACATTCCTTGTCCCAGATTCAAATTAGTATCTCCAATTTCCATGCCAAATTCCATCAAAATAGATGGAATAGTTTACGCGCAAATCCACCGCAAATTATAAAAGTATATTGTGCAGTAACCGATACATACACCGAACATAGGATACATTTTTCCGGGACAAAATTTATCCTATGTTCTTTTTCGGGACTCAAAGTATCTTTATACCAAATTTCAGCAAAATGGGTCCAGCCGTTTACGCGTGTCGTGACCACGCGAAATATAACGTTCCGCGTAGCTTCGCCCGCGTAAATTAGATATTTCACAGACAAATTAGTCCACAAAAAATAGCCTATGACCCTTCACGTGGTCTACTTCTTATCTGTGCCAAATAACAGAAAAATTGCTCCAGTAGTTCGTGAGATAAGCGCCCTTTTAAATAATTTCCCCCGTTTTTTTTCCACATTTTCCTCTATTTCTTCGCTCCTATTAGTTTTAGCTTAATAAAATTAGCCTTCATCGATAAATGGGCTATCTAACACTGAAAGAATTTTTCAAATCGGGCCAGTAGTTCCTGAGATCAGCGCGTTCAAATAAACCCTTTCAAATAATTTACCCCATTTTTCCACTGTTTTCTCTATTTCTTCGCTCCAATTAGTCTTAGCCCCAATTTCACCAACGTCTGTTAGTGTTAACAGATTGTTAAAATGTAATGTCTTCTCTTTCATTTATAAGAAAAACGAAAGAGATAACGTGATACTAATTCGAACGTTAACTTTAACAGTCGTTGGTGAAATTGGGGCTTAGTGTGAATAAATATAGCCTGTAGGGCAGTTCCATGAAAAAGTCTACCATAAACTAAGAAAATAAATACCTTATTTTTATATTAAATATACTTAATTATAGTCACAACATTATGGTACTATTAATATTTCATAGAAGCAACAATTTCTAAGCATTTATTACTTTTCTAGCAAAGCTGCCATTTATGAGATGATGTCTTGAGCTCGGCTGAGTGTGATTTTGTGTGATGAAGTTCTGACTTAGTTTTCACGTTATCTATTTTAAATTCTTGTCATATTTTGTTACACACTGATTGTTCACACAATTAAATACCGATATAGCTTTTGAGATTCGGGAAAATTCATTTTTAAAAAGATATCATAGGCTTGTAAGATCACAGTGTCAAGTTGTAGTGTCGGTCACATAAAAAACATTACTTTTGTCTTTAACTACAGTAAAATTACTTTTACATCAATAAAATTAGAAACTTTCCTACGTGACGCCGTTACTCAAATGATACTGGCTTTAAAAATTTGTCATCTTTTTTTATAACACCTAAACTCTAAAAAATATTTTTGTAGTCACATTATTGAGTTGATCACGCCCAAAAGTAGCGTTTTGTTTGTTAGTTTGGTGATAGATGGCGAAAATAGTTATAGAAAGCAGAGAGAGAGAAGCAGAAAGCTAAATTATTATTTTAAGAAGCTGTCAGACCAGTTAAAGTCAAATATAATCCAAAATTTAGCGATGTCTGGAAATGGGAAGCAATTGTCACAAAAATTTGGCAATAGAATATGAGATTCTTACAGATATCGCAAGAAAATAAGATAAAATTATTGATCTTTAAACTTTATTGAACGTAAGGTAGACTTTTTTTTCTTTTTTTTTTATCGTTGGGGAAATGCATTTACGCATCCCCGGGGCCTGGGGAGGACCACCGAGGTATGTGGGACTCCCCGGGACGGATGTAGTATCCGCACCCGGGACTACCCACTAAAACCCCAACGGTGTTCCTGCTCATGAAGGTAGGACTACGGGAAACACGTGACATACGACCGCAGCACGTAAGGGTAGACACAGACTGCAGAACTGGAAACCTTCTAAAGTAATAGCGACCGAAACTCCATAGTGTCCGGTCGTTCTTACCTCTATAGGGGTCATATAAAGGGAAATTTTTAAGCTTAAAAAAATGACGAAAGTCTGCCTATCGCTGGCTATTGAGTTATTATGTTAATAGTTTTTTAGAAGATTTCGTGTTGAGTTATTTTTTGACAAATTATTAGTGATTTCGTTTTTGTGATGTTTAAGTTAAAAAAAAGCATTTTAATGAATTAACTAATTACTGATTTGCTTTTATATAATTTTAGAGTTCATATTGTACGTGCTGAGATACATAAATCTTAAGGTGTCATGTAAAACTACCATCTTTTACCTGCACAAAGTGAGTGTAGTGTCGGTCACGTTTTGGGCTGTAGTGTCGGTCACAATTTCTTTTGCTAATAAATATTTTTTTAAATAACTTACAGGTTATAGGTAACCATTTTATAATAGTTTGTTTCATGCACTTTCGATAAAAATACAAAGTAGAGTTATTTAGCACACAGAGAGGAAGATTATTGGTGTTTACAAACACTCTCGGAAACGACTTCCTTTTGCATGTAGTGTCGGTCACGTTTATGTTTGACTAAATAAATGCTATTTGAAAACAACAGTGTACACCATTTTTTCTGCATAAGTTAACTTGTTTAATCTGCTACAAAGCCATCTTAAAATTGATATTAACAACATGATAGTAACCATAATATATGACAAAATAAAACGCAAGTCGTATCAAATGTAGAGTCAGTCACATATGTAATTGCCCTATGGCCTTTCTCAATAAATGGGCTATCTAACATTGAAATAATTTTTCAAATCGGACCAGTAGTTCCTGAGATTAGCGCGCTCAAATAAGCCATTTCAAATAATTTCTCCCGTTTTTACCCCACACTTTCCTCTATTTCTTCGCTCCTATTAGTATTAGCGTGATAATATATAGCCTATAGCCTTCTTTGATAAATGGGCTATCTAACACTGAAAGAATTTTTCAAATCGGACCAGTAGTTCCTGAGATTAGCGCGTTCAAACAAACTCTTCCCAATTGTAATATGTATTAGTATAGATAATTAATAATAAAATTTAAATAAAATAATTAAGGGGAAAAACACATTTTTATATATTTTTGCTCTATAATTGTACGGAACCCTTCGTACGCGAGTCCGACTCGCACTTGGTCGATTTTTATATTTATTTATTTTAATAAGGGGGTGACAGACATGCGAGTAAGTACGCGGACTTATGGCTCGACGATCTTAATCGCCTGTGTGTCAGCAAAGAGCCGCGAGCCGCGAGCCTGGGGGCATGGCAATCCAGTGCATGGGCGCCGGCAAGGGGGTGCCAGGTTGTGCACTTGCACCCCTTGGGAATCTCGGAATCAACAGGAATTATTGAAATAAAAAGTCGTACAAAGATAGTTCGTAATGTTTCGGCACTAAATGTATTCTTTTGAGGTGAATAGGCAGTCACTGTTGTTCGTAAAAAGTAAAAAAGAAAAGAAAAGAAAGAAAACCAAAATCTGCACCCTTTGGATATTATTTCTGCCGGCGCGGCGGCAGTCAGTGCAGTGCAGTGATAGCGATTCTAGTGAGTCACCGGACACCGACGCGACGCGAGCCGAGTAAGTTCGCGAACTTAAAACCCGCGTGCTTTAAGTTCGTACGTCTATCAGGCACTATAATTATACCTACCTATAGTCTGGTTTTTAACCACTTCATCAAAGAGAAACCATGGTCTAAACTTTAACACAGCCAGCCTTTTTATAGGGTTCTTAAATGTGTTAAAGTATTGAGGAATAGTTTAGATAACGCCCTCAACTCCATTGTTCCGAAATAAGTTTATCGCGCAAGGACCGTACATTTTTACGCAATAGAAACTTTCCGTGCCCTTTCCTACATATTTTCTTAGATCTCAAAGTATGTCTCTAATTTAATCCTAAAAATAAAAATAACTTCAGCTATTGAGGTATGAAGAGGTAACAAACAGACCAACATACCTTTGCATTTATAATAATTTTATATTAGGGATGTTGACTAATCAACTGTACTTCAGATTTGATCATGATAGTTTGATAAAGCCTATATAGGTAATTTTAAACTTAGGTACCTCTACTGGTTTGAAATCCTTCATTGGCTTTGGGTTGTTGTCCATATTTTATTTTAAAATGTGCTTTCTTTTTGTAGTATAAATACCTAAAATTTTTCATCATCTATCATAATATTTTGACAAATTACTTGTGACCTTGTGACCAAAGAGTAGGAAACTAGCTCGTGACACTACTGAAATATGACTGAAATACAATACAAGAGAGTAGATCTACAAATATATACTAGTAATCTGTGAGAGTAGAGACCAAGATAATATGTACACCCAGCAAATTAATGTTATTACTTAAAATTATCTTAAGAAAATATCCAAAAACTTTTGAGTTCTCTGTGTACATCAATAATAGGTCCTATCATTGATGTACACAATCATCTTTGTGGTTAATATTAATTTCATTAATCATTAATTAAACCTCTAGGTCAGCCATTCTGAGACTTTTAAGGTGTCCTCTTAACCCTTTTAAGGGCGTTCGCTGCGTTGAGCGTGTGCCCGCCGCCAGGCGCGGGCGCGGCCGCCCGTGCCGTGCGCTCACCGTCGCGTCGTCACAAACTTTATAGAATGCTAACGCATCGCGTCGTCGTGCGACGGCCGACGGCTTAACGTAAAACGATCTTTGCATGAAACAAGCACGCCTCGTGGCCCTTAAAAGTGAAATTTTTGACAGACCCCCAAAAAAGAATGCATAGAGAAGAAAATTAAAGAATTTTGAGTTAATTGTCTCCCTGCTAAATGAATTATATGTCTGATTAAAAAGAAATATCATCAGACAGATGAAGGCCTCGCAGAGCCCCCACGAGGCCTTTGTGGAGCACACTTTGAGAATGGCTGCTCAAGGCATTCTGATCCAAATCCACGGTGCAGTGTTGCCAGATGGTCTCGGCGACGTACCCCTGAACTTATTTGATTTCCCATCTATCTTGATCGAAAACTCCCTAAATCTAGCTAAATCTACGGGGAACCCCCCTATTTTACCCCTATCTTGGTCGAAAACCCCTTAAATCTAAGGGAAAATCCCCTGATCTGGCAACACTGCCACGGTGCATGTCAGCCTCAGCTAAAGGTTAAAAAACCGGCTAAGTGCGAGTTGGACTCGCCCATGAAGGGTTCCACAGCAGCAATTAGGTTTATTTCTATGTAATTAAAAGTTTTTCATTTACTTTTATGTTTCAGTTGATATAATTAAAGTTAAATTAAGGTTTACCATTAAAAAGGTATAAAAAAAACTACTTGCTAGATCTCGTTCAAACCAATTTTCGTTGGTAGTTTTATAGCAATGTACATCATATATATTTTTTAAGATTTATCATGTTACCCCCCCCCCCCTACTTTAGAAGTTAGCGGGGGCACAGAATATATGTATACTAGCTGTTGCCCGCGACTTCGTCCGCGTGGACTTCAGTTTATAGTACTTTATAGCGCGCGATGTCAACAAAATTGGTGTCAAAAGCTTTTATAAAAAAACCCTGGTACCCCTTAAATCAATACAGCTGTGCATTGTGCACACAATAAGTATTTCATTTTTTTATATTAAACTTTATATTTTATGCCAAATTCTAAAGCTTATTTAGCCCTCCGATTACACAACTTTACCCAGAAACTATTTATCATTGATAGATTTAAGGTTACGTCACTGCACAGATAAAGTACTGAGTTATTTAATACCGTAGAATATATATAACAATCGAAAAAAATCGAAACTTAAATGTAAGATGATACCACGTCTTATAGGAAGACTTTTGAGCAAGCGTCAGCGCGATGTAGAAGACGCACGGCGCCATCTATTATGAATTGTTGGAACTAACTTAATTTGAACAAATTTACGCATTTTCACCCCCTTACAACCCTTTTTTCCAGTAAAAAAAGTAGGCTATGTCCTTTCTCAGGCTTTAGACTATCTGTATACAAAATTTCATTACCATCGGTTCGGTAGTTTTATCGTTTGGCGTGAAAGCGAGACTGACAGACAGACAGAGATACTTTTGGCGTTTGGCGTGAAAGCGAGACTGACAGACAGACAAAGATACTTTCGCATTTATAATATTAGTATAGATTATGTGCACACTGCACAGCTGTTTTTGGGTATTTTGATTAATTAAGGGCCGCGCTACACCGGAATGGCAGCGGCGAGGCGAGCACTTTCAGCGCTGCCATTCCGGTGTAACGCGGCCCTAAGAGGGGTACCACTTACCAGGGTTTTAAAAAGTTTTT
Organism: Aricia agestis; assembly: GCF_905147365.1. Lineage (NCBI taxonomy): Eukaryota > Metazoa > Arthropoda > Insecta > Lepidoptera > Lycaenidae > Aricia > Aricia agestis. Next base: position 22,234,153 of record NC_056408.1, on the reverse strand, counting down.
AAATTTGACACAAATTTTGTTGACACCGCGCGCTATAAACTAAAGTCCACGCGGACGAAGTCGCGGGCAACAGCTAGTTATGAATAAAAACAATATATAATAAAGTAGGTATGATTAGTTCTTACTTCTGTTACAATAATGAAGTAAAAAATAAAACGCCATCTGTTGAATCGTATTAGAACTAAAATGTTCATTGCGTCGATATATTTCTGGATTTTTTATAATATTATACATAAAATATGTTTAAGATTTTTGAAATTTTATTTTAATACACATCCAAGACCCAGGAACATTGAAAACTTTTTGTTCCGCCTGCGGGACTCGAACCCAGGACCCCCGGGATGAGCGCTGGCCACGCGCAATGCGAATTCATTTTCATCGATATTTTCATGGAAATAAGATATTTTCCCACATCAAAATGTAGCCTATGTCCTTTCTCAGACTCTAGAATAACTGTGTACAAAATTTCATTGCAATCGGTTCAGTAGTTTTGGCGTGAAAGCAAGACAGACAGACAGACAGACAGAGATACTTTCGCATTTATAATATTAGTATGGATAGTATGGATTAGAAATGCAGTTAGGAGTTCTATAAGATAAGATAGATTGATTATTATTATACCAAGTGATTACATTATTAAACATAATATTCTAACGTATTAAAAACTATAAACAAAAACATACTAACAACTAATAAGTATGATTAGTTCTATGGTACAATAAAGTAAGAAATAAAACGCCATCTGTTGAATCGTATTAGAACTAAAATGTTCACTGCGTCGATATATTTCTGGATTTTTTATAATATTATACATAATATATGTTTAAGATTTTTGAAATTTTATTTTAATACATATCCAAGACCCAGGAACATTGAAAACTTTTTGTTCCGCCTGCGGGACTCGAACCCAGGACCCCCGGGATGAGCGCTGGCCACGCGCAATGCGAATTCATTTTCATCGATATTTTCATGGAAATAAGATATTTTCCCACATCAAAATGTAGCCTATGTCCTTTCTCAGACTCTAGAATAACTGTGTACAAAATTTCATTGCAATCGGTTCAGTAGTTTTGGCGTGAAAGCAAGACAGACAGACAGACAGACAGAGATACTTTCGCATTTATAATATTAGTATGGATAGTATGGATTAGAAATGCAGTAGGAGTTCTATAAGATAAGATAGATTGATTATTATTATACCAAGTGATTATATTATTAAACATAATATTCTAACGTATTAAAAACTATAAACAAAAACATACTAACAACTAATAAGTATGATTAGTTCTATCTACACTACTATTATAAAGAGGAAAGATTTGATTTTTTGTTTGTTTGTTTGTTTGTTTGTTTGTTTGTTTGAGTCGAATAGGCTCCGAAACTACTGGACCGATTTGAAAAATTCTTTTACCATTGGAATCCTGCATTATTTCTGCTGAACATAGGCTAATTTTTATTTTGGAAAAATATAAGTTTCAGTAAGATATTTGGGATTTTCGGACGCAAGGTTTAAAAAATCAACCAGAAAAGTTACTTATTTTGCGTACGCTGCCTAAACTATAAAAGATAGAGGCATAAAATGTTCTAAGTAATTATAGATCTTTTAAATATCTACAAAAAAGTCCGCGACACACTATACCTATCTATGTTGAGTGAGGCACAATAACCATTTTTTTATTAAAAAATCTAGATTTTTTTTTGGACTATATTTAAATGCGTTTATTTAAATCATGCTATTGACCCTTATCAAAATAAATTATTTCATCACTAAGTACAGTTAATGTAGATAATATTCGGTCTTTGAATGATTAAAATTGGACGTTTGGTTTTAATGTTATGGCGAAATTAAAATATTACGATTTTTGCTGCACGTTGCGAATTGGGCGTCAAGGCGCGATGCGCGGGTGTGCGTGCGGTAGGGGAGAGATTTAATTATCAGTGCCACAGACTCGCCCGGAGAGTCCACGTAAATATTACCTCGATCGTGGGAATCGCAGACACAATAGATTTTCAATAGTTATGCGACAGCCGGGTGCTGCTTTATTGATTTGATATAGACTATCGTGCTTCATTATTATAATCCTAATTTCAAAAAAGCTTTAAAAGTTATTACTACGAAAGTAATATTTTTAGAACTTTTTAAAATAAGTTTTGAATGACTATTATTTTTGATTGCTATTATATTTCATTAATTTCTTTAACTATAAATCTCCAATAGCGGCAGCCGGCTGCCAGCATAACAATTGAAGATCTATTGTGTCTGCGATACCCACGATGCCGATGCACGATGGAAGTATTAATGCATATTTTTTAATCCACACTATTTCTGCTGAATATAGGCTATATTTAATGAGAGAAAAAAGGGAACCGTATTAAGTGTTAATAATTGTGTGAAAAATCTACCAAAATATTCCTTCTTGCTTATGCTTTATAAATTATAGACTATACTTACTTATCGCAAAGTGATGTACTATAGTCTTATAGAGGACATTAATATCAACGTAAAAGTCCGCGACATCGTATGTCTGACTACTACAATTATTATTATCTTACAAGAACTACTTTTTAATCTAAAAATATGCAATAGTAACGTTGCGCTGGTACAAACCATGCCAAACTACTTATCAGCAGGTATTAGTACTTACCAGATTTAATAATCTATACTTCTATACTAATCTATACTAATATTATAAATGCGAAAGTATCTCTGTCTGTCTGTCTGTCTGTCTCGCTTTCACGCCAAAACTACCGAACCGATTGTAATGAAATTTTGTATACAGATAGTCTAAAGCCTGAGAAAGGACATAGGCTACTTTTTTACTGGAAAAAAGGTTGTAAGGGGGTGAAAATACGAAAATTTGTTCAAATTAAGTTAGTTCCAAAAATTCATACTAGATGGCGCCGTGCGTCTTTTACATCGCGCTAACGCTTGACTAACATCTTTCTATAAGAGGTGGTATCATCATGCCTTCGAGTCCCGATTTTTTTTCGATTGTTATTTCTTTTCTACGTTATTTAATAAGTCAGTACTTAATATTATAATATACATTATACAGTGACGTAACCTTAAACCTATCAATGATAAATAGTTTATGGGTAAAGTTAAGGGGGCTAAATAAGCTTTAAAATTTGGCATAATATATAAAGTTTAATTTAAAAAAAATGAAATATTATGTGCACACTGCACAGCTGTTTTGATTTAAGGGGTACCAGGGTTTTTTTTTATAAAAGCTTTTGACACAAATTTTGTTGACATCGCGGGCTATAAACTGAAGTCCACGCGGACGAAGTCGCGGGCAACAGCTAGTGGTACAATAAAGTAAGAAATAAAACGCCATCTGTTGAATCGTATTAGAACTAAAATGTTCATTGCGTCGATATATTTCTGGATTTTTTATAATATTATACATAAAATATTTTTAAGATTTTTGAAATTTTATTTTAATACACATCCAAGACCCAGGAACATTGAAAACTTTTTGTTCCGCCTGCGGGACTCGAACCCAGGACCCCCGGGATGAGCGCTGGCCACACGCAATGCGAATTCATTTTCATCGATATTTTCATGGAAATAAGATATTTTCGCACATCAAAATGTAGCCTATGTCCTTTCTCAGACTCTAGAATAACTGTGTACAAAATTTCATTGCAATCGGTTCAGTAGTTTTGGCGTGAAAGCAAGACAGACAGACAGACAGACAGACAGAGATACTTTCGCATTTATAATATTAGTATGGATTAGTAGTACCAACAGAATTCCCACTCGTGAAACCCGTTTAAATAAATAACAACTCATGCTACGATACTATAAAGTTCAAATTCCGATCGCGCAGTGCTAGGTGCCTACAATAATTATATTTGCCTACATGTGCGCTCTCTTTCTATCGCGTAAGAGGTACCCTTTCTGACGAAATCAAGATTGTCACCTTTTAGAAAATAAAATTATCTTCTTTTGATTACTATAGCTACTAATCTAGTGATTATATTCTCTTTGCTACTAATAGCAAACTTTTTTATAGTAATAATCAAATTTTAGTAACCCAACATATATTTTATAATAGTTTTTATTCGAATATAGTGTAGGAGGTCAGGAATTTTTTACAACTTAAACATAGTTACTTGTGTTTATTTATGTGTAGTATGCGGTTCGTTTGTAACAAATTGTTTTATTGGCTATGTTTGTGTATGTTTTTTATCTTTTTTTGTATTTTAAAGTCTTAAATTACTTTATTGAAATATTTCTTTGACTTTTTTCAATTGTTCATAAATATCAGATTAATAACGATTATGTCACAGCGGTTAAATCAGTAGGTAGATATTATATGCGACGAAAAAATCTTGCGCGCGCGTCACCGCTCGCTTGTGAGTCCCTTGTGATCTGCCCCTTAAAAGGGGTACTTACAGTTCGATACTAAACGCGCGAGTGGGACAGGCCTGGCGGGGGGGACACACATTTTACCACTTTGGAAGTCGCTCTCGCAAACTATTCAGGTTAGAAAAAAATTATATTGAGGTTTCCTCAATATGATTTTTGAAGACCTATCCTTAGATACCCCACACGCATAGGTTAGACGAAAAAAAATAATATTTGTTTCAGTTGTACCTATGTGGACCCCTAAAATTTTTGATATTTTTTCCATTTTTGTATCAAAATCTTAATGCGGTTTACAGACTACATCTACTTACCAAGTTTCAATAGTATAGCTCTTATATTTTCGGAAAAAAGTGGCTGTGACATTCGGACAGACACAGAGACAGACATGACAAATCTATACTTAAACGTTCCGTTTTTTGCCATTTGGCTACAGAACCCTAAAAAGCTAAAGTTTGTGGCGATTACTGGGCAATTAAAGTAACCATAGAAATAAGAGTTTGGAGTTTCAAGAGCCGAATGTAGCTCAACACTATTTACACATTTCTATAAGCAGCAGCAGCAGCTCCCTCTTTCCATAATCTTATGTCAACAAATTTCTTGGTTCATCGGCAATTCATAATAATTATTTTGACACAAAAAAACAATGCTTAATATGGTATGTGCAGCTATAACGCTACTAATTTCAATGTAATGTACATGAACCATGCAATGAAGAAAATAATAGTTATAAGTTAGTGTTAACAACTCATGGTATATAAATGCTATATTATTATGCCTCTATGTTCATAATATTGTGGATTGTGGTATAAAAATAAAAGATTTTGCTTATTTTTACAAATGTATTAAGATATTATAATGTTACCTTAGATCTAACAAACTTACAGTTAACTTTGAAGATGGAATAGCTAGCGGTAGCTTACGAAAAAACACTCGGTTGACTGAGACGTATGAGTAATCACAAAATGCATTTCACGAAACTTTTCTCTCGTTTATCGACGGCCTCTTCCGCGGCCCCCGCGTCCTCCTCTGGGCCCACCGCGACCTCCACGGCCCCTTCCTCTGCCGCCCCTACTGCCACCCCTCGGGAAACCTTCCCGCTTGCCCTTGCCTTTAGGAGCATCGTCAATCAACAGGGTCTCTAAGGGCAAACTGTCGGGTAGCAAGTAATATCTTATGTTATTACCACGTATACTCAGAGTCTCCAACTGCAACTCCTCTTTGTTTTTGAGCGTCACTTTTACAGCTTTTAGATGCGTGTTCATCGCAACATCGACACCGGTAATCGTGCCGTGGACTACGCTACCGTTTTTCAATTCGATTGTCACAGTCTCATGACTTAGCTTCATCAAAAAGCGAACCAATTTCATTTTTATAATTTAGTTATAACACTTAATTTAAGTAAAAATAGTTGAAGCGTCTTTTCTATTTTTATAACCTACAATTTTTTGACAGTCGACAGATAATATGGCGGACATACACGGACATAATATGTCATATCAATGGCGGAATCTGACTTTGACATTACTGTCGTCTGTCAGTGCCTACGCTACTCTATTATCTATGGTGTTTATAAATACTGGCAACAAACAACGAAAACGTTTTCGTTCTATGAAATCCACGTACATTAAACCATAGACTTAATATATACTAAAAACTATATATAATTTTTATAAATAGAAATAAGCTATTAAGCTTGTCACACACAGCAGGTAATGTAAAGATGTATATTATAACACGATACATCTCAATACATCTTTCTATAGAAATCGTCAGGAAACCACACACAGCAGTTATAATGTATATTTTTACATCTTCGTATCTTAAGAGACCGAGCTATATTAAAATATACATTTATATTTTGATACATCTAAATACATCTCAATATATTTCTGTATATTACGATACATCTCTTCTCTTCATAGTCTGTTCAAAAATTTCTGTGATTATATTATATGTGTATGAATTATGATCACTGACCTCCATTATACAAGTACGCTGGACTGATGATACCCTTTGAAATGACAGCTATTTTTGTGCCTATTTGAAGCGGAATCAGCTCCCCCATTATTAGGGATAGAAACTAAATTTGATGTAAAAATGACGTTTGAAAGTCGCCATCATGTCGCTATATTGGCGCTGATAGCAGTAGTCGGAGTATTTGGAACTAATACTAGTGATGTACAACTGTCTTTTCTATTATCGATGAAATGTTTCCAGATTCAGATAATGTCGACCATTAGGACAAAAATATTAAATTGAATAATACAAACGCTACATATTTGTATTAAAGATTACAGACTTCCTCTCCGTAATTTAGATCCATACTAATTTTATAAATGCGAAAGTGTGTCTGTCTGTCTATCTGTCTGTCTGTTTGTTACTTCTTTACGCCCAAACCGCTGGAGCGATTTTGCTGAAATTTGGCATGAAAATACCTTGAGTCTCGGGAAAGGACATAGGATACTTTTTATCTGGGAAAAATATATGGTTCCCGCGCGATAAACGAATTTTGGCGCAACGAAGTTGCGGGCATCATCTAGTAGGCGTAATAAATTAACAACGATTTCATACGTAGGTAACGTGAAGTAGCAGTACCTATCTATAATCCATTTATTTTTACCAGTTAGCAGTTAGCACTACGAAAAACTAAAAACTAAACTGAAGATGAGCTTCTAACGAAAACTTTGTTGTATTGTATTTTCTAATATTATCAAAGCAGTGCTACAGTGTATCGTATTAAAGCTGAACAAAGCTGAATAAGTGTTCTGTGTGATAAGACCCTTACTAATCTCATCATATCCAATGTTCCACAGGCCCGGCCCCAGTGCCGATCCCTGTGGAACTCCGCAATCAACATCCTGCTCCTCCCAACCGTCTTGGGAACTGCACTGAGCGTTCCGAGAGGTAACTGCCTATGGTTTTGTGCAAATATCTCGGAACGCCGTGCCGCCTAAGTCCCTCCTTGATGACTTCCCAGGGAAGGGAATTAAAGGCATTGGAAATATCCAACGACACTGCCACTACTACCCCGCCCTGGGACACCTCCTCCTCCACTATATCGCGCAATTGCGCTACCGCGCCTATAGTAGATCGGCCTGAGCGGAAACCAAACTGATTTTCGCTCAGGTTGGGCCCGACGTTATCCAGGTGCTTAGTGAGGCGCGCCGCAATAATCCTTTTAAGCAACTTGCTTATTTCGTCGAGCAGTACTATAGGGCGGTACGCCGACGGCTGGTCTTCCGGTCTATTGGCCTTCCGCAGTAGGACCAGCTTTCCTGTTTTCCAGCGCCGCGGTACCCTACCCTGGACCAAGCAGTTGGTCAAAACGGTGAGTACGCGCGGCTCTAGCACCTTCATAGCAAGAGCCCGTGCGCGGCCCGGGATTCCATCTAGACCGGGTGCCGTGTTTTTGCTGCCCATCTTTTTGACCGCTACCGCCAGCTCTGCCGAGGTGACGTGCGGTATTTCCTCCTCACTATCCGGAGAGTCTTCTTCCCGTTGAGCCATCGTTGGTAGCGTCCACTCAGCCCCAGATGGAAAGAGGGCTGCGATGACTCTATTGCGAAGATCCGGGTCGATTGTCTGTGTCAGTGGTGGGGCAGCCGGGCGCAGTTTTTCTCTTACCCACTTGTACGGCTTGCCCCACGGGTCGTCTTCAAGTGTATGTATCCACTCCTTCCACGCATCGGCCTTCGCCTGTATTATGGCCTCGCGTAGAGTGGCACAAGCTGACAGGTACTCGTCGTACAAGCGATCCTCTTCTGGCTGGTGCCTTATGCGTCGCCTGCGGTATCACTTGTAACGGCGCCGTGCCGCAGTACATTCCCGCTTCAGTTGGTGTAGCTCGGGACGCCACCAATACGTTTGTCGCCGAGGTTTCCACGGGCCTGCTCGAGGCATCGAAACGTCGCACACGTTGCGCATCACTTCATTGAGCCATTCCGCGCCAGCCTCGACGTCATCCGACGGTAGTAACACCCAAGATGCCACCGCAGCAGCCTCCTTGAGAAGCTCACAGTCCATTCGTTTCAAGGCCCATCTAGGGCCGCCACTAGACGGAATTGTGCGGCCAAGCTCTGACGCGCGAGCTGAGATGTCGAAACGAATGTACTTGTGATCGGAAAGAGTCTCCGTGTCCTCCTCGACCCGCCAGTTGGTGATGTGGCGGGCTGCCCACGAACTGATCAGGGTCAAGTCCACGATGGACTCGCCCTGTCGGCGGACGCAAGTGCTTACTGCGCCTCGGTTTGCCAGCACAAGGTCAGTGGACGCCATCCATACCTGGACTGCTCGGCCTCTTGCACTTGTCGCCGGGGAGCCCCATAGCATTGACTTCGCATTGAAGTCCCCGGCAACGATCACAGGGCCGGCCGCTCCGCTAATAAAGCTGGTCAACCGTAGCAGGAAGGCTTCAAACTCTGCCAGCGGCCTGTTTGGGGGAAAATATACCCCAACCACTGTCAGGGACCCCAGTTTGACTACCGCGAAACCTTGACCTTAAGTCGTGTCTCTGGCGTTCGGTGGCACGATTTTAGGCCCTAATATCAACGCGACCAGCGAGTCGGTGTCCCCAATCCAGTAGTTTCTAGGGAGGACCCGATACGGCTCCGACACTAGCGCGATGTCTATCGACCACTGCGCCATGCACTGAACCAGTAAATCCTGCGCCCGGGCGCAGTGGTTCAGGTTACACTGTATTATTCGATGGGAAGCCGTTGTTGAGCTTGTATCGGGGCCTCTCCAGATCCAGGGTCCGCCGAAGGTGTGCTGGCGGGCTTCTGGGACGCTTTACTCTTTCTAGAGCCTTTCTTCTTCGGTGCCGGTTTTCCGCAGGACCTGCTGCCGACACTGTGGTCCGCCGGTTTGCCGCTCGCTTCGCAGAGTGCGCAGTGTGGTGCATTTTTGCACTGCGCAGCTGCGTGGTCCGGCAGACCACAGCGGAAGCAGAGTCTGCTGCGGTCGTTCTCGCTGGTACAGGTCGCGCGGGTGTGCCCGGTCTCCTGGCACTGGTAACAACGCATGGGACGCGTGTCAAGGAGCACCATGCGCACCACCGTCCAACCCACGTATACTCGCGTGTTAGGCGACGTCACCTTTTTGGCGGCCTCAACCGGGCATTTCACCCAGGCCGAGCCGCATAACGGATGCGGCTCGGCCTGGGTGAAATGCCCGGTTGCTTTCACAACGGATTTCTCCAACCTTAATGTCTGTCGCGGAGCAGTCACCATGTCTAGCGATGGCTTCGGCAATTTCCTGGGCTGTCGCCGTATCATCCAGCCCCTTGATGCGCAGTTCTGCGCATTTCTGGGGCCTGGAGATCCGTACGTCCAGGTCTCCGAGGACCACCCTCAGTTTGATGGCGAGGGCATCCGCCTTTTCTTTGCAGGCTGCGCCGGATATCTCGTACATGCGAGCACCGGTCACGCGGCCTCAACGGCGGCAGCGGTCTTCTTGACCTTCTTTTTCTTCCCTTGTGCCGGGCCGGGATTCAACGGTGGCATTAGCGTTGTCACCACTGGTTCCGGTTCCAGCATATCTATCTGGTGTGACGGTGCTGCGGATGGCGATGCAGGCACCTCCCGTCTCTTTTGTTTCAGGTCCGCTGCAAGTGGAGGGCGGAGATGCGGCGCCGGAAGCAGCCGAGCCTCCAGGCCTTCCAAATGCGCGTCCAGCCGGGCACTTGATAGGGCCACTGCCTCTCGGACTGCTCGCTCCAGCATTTCCTCCATGGTGTACGAGGAGACCGTGGTGGCGGCCTGTGGTCTCAAGTTATTGAGCTCCTGCTTGACAGCGGCGAGCCCTGACCGCATTTCTGCGAGCTCTCTGGTGAGGCGTTTACTCACCGCTTCCAGGGCCCGAGTTTCCGTGGAGGCTGACCTGTATATGAGCGCTGCGCACGCGCTGTTGATAGCGGCGACAGCATCCTTTAATGACTTCAAGTTTCCTCCTTTGAGGTTCTTCGAAGAGATGGTCGCTCCGAGTGCGGCTGAAGTCACCTCATTGTCATCTGCCATTGTCACGTCCGAGGAATGGTAGGATGCTTCCGACAGCCGGTGGGACCGTTACTCTGGTAACGGTCGCACCGGCTGTCGTAACTTTTTATACGTGGGAGAGCCATGCTTCGGCACGAATGGGCCGGCTCGACCGGAGAAATACCACGTTCTCACAGAAAACCGGCGTGAAACAGCGCTTGCGCTGTGTTTCGCCGAGTGAGTGAGTTTACCGGAGGCCCAATCCCCTACCCTATTCCCTTCCCTACCCTACCCTATTCCCTTCCCTACCCTCCCCTATTCCCTTCCCTTCCCATCCTTACCTTCCCCTATTACCCTGTTCCCTCTTAAAAGGCCGGCAACGCACTTGCAGCTCTTCTGATGCTGCGAGTGTCCATGGGCGACGGAAGTTGCTTTCCATCAGGTGACCCGTTAGCTCGTTTGCCCCCTTATTTCATAAAAAAAAAAAACCTCCTTGTGATCGCCTGGATTTGTTGCTTTGCATCTTCCTCCTGGGACTTCCGCTCAGTGGCGGCAAGATCCTTTCTGGTTTGATGCAGGCCCACGTATTGAACGGTGGTGGGCGGCCGTCCCCTTCCGCGCTTGTTGCACTTCGGTTTGGCGGCACCCTTTTCTTTGTCCGAGTCGTCGTTGTCGACTTCGCTCCCACGTCTCTTGCGGAAGCGACGACGCATTGCCTCTCTCTCGTTCACGTGACGTTGGGAGACGTTGGTCTCATTTCCGCTCTCAAAGTCATCCGAAGTTCCTTCCAAGCTGAAGAACTTGCTGTTCTCTTTCTACGGATACAGGTGTTTCACCCCATAATCCGTTTTCCACATTCGTCATCCTTTCCAGTTGCACAATCGGCTCCTGAGTCGTGTGCCTAGGGTCGTCGTTTTTAGGGGCAGGGGTGCCCCCGGTGATCGTCACTGCAATGTCCGCCACCGGCGCGGTTAGATGCGCTGGTTCCGAACATTCGCGCGAAGTCGCGCCACCATTTCCACTCGCCGCCACTGCAGCCTCCTTACCCTCCAACGCATTTTGTGACGGCCCCGTATACAACCGGCAGACCTCCTCTTTCGAGGAGGTGTGGGATTCTCCGGTGTCCACCGGACAACCAGAACCCACCCGGGGAGTACTTTTCAGAATGCGCTCTTCCATCATGTTGGTCCCCATTTAAGGCTGGGTCGACCCTGTGCCCTAACGGTCTGGACTCACCGAGTGACCATGCAGCCTATCGCCGGGCACAAAACTTAGGCTTCGGGGCCCACGGGCCCATCCATCATCAAACACAGACAGACTTATACGATACAGACATACAAATGTGTAGAGAAGGATATAAATACAAGGAGATAAATACAAGGAAAGACAGAGAAGAAAAGATGGCGAAAGACAGAATATATAACTAAAATATGATGTGCAAAACAAGAAAGCTAATATACAGAAAGTAAGATAGAAGAAATACCGGCGTTCAGCCAACCTGAGTACCTCACCCCATGTAGAGGGCGGAGTGGCGTACCCAGGCGCCCAGGGACACGAACGTGGACGGACCGGTATCGCCCCCCGACCGGTATCGCCCCCCGGCAACGCACCTGCAGCTCTTCTGATGCTGCGAGTGTCCATGGGTGACGGAAGTTGCTTTCCATCAGGTGACCCGTTTGCTCGTTTGCCCCCTTATTTCATAGAAAAAAAAAGTCTGTTTTCCAGAGCCACTGATCTCCATTATACAATGGAGGTCAGTGTCCAGAGCCTATATTTTCAATCAAATATTATCTTCACCACATCATTCTGTTTTTGGCACAATATGTAACAATACGCGCATCAAAATTACAATCCGAATCATCTTCTGATGAACTATCTAGTGAATCTAATAGCAAGTAACTCGGAAGGCCATAGTATTACAACATTAAAAATAAGAACAGCCTGCAGTATAACACTTTAGCAGCTGAAATGTGCGTCAAGCGGGGCGTTTAGCATTGAAATGTAGGGAAAGATACATTACATTACCTGTTGTGTGTGTGATACATTAATATAATGTAAAGATATACATCCCGGGATGTAATGTATATTAATATACATCACCTGCTCTGTCTGTGACAGCCTTTAGTGGACAGTGGCGCAAATACACATAGTTTTATATTTCAAACAAAATACTAAATTTTAGAGTAAGACGCCCATTTTGGGCGCTTGACAGACGAGCTAAACCGTAGTGATTATTTTCTCTCTCTCGAAATAATATTAATAATTATTAATAAATTTATTAATAAAAATATTTTAATAATTATTAAAAACAGAAAAGTTTCATTTGGTATACTGTAATGCTGGGGCCGCACATGCGTAGTGCTTCGTGCTTGAGACGATACTATTGGACAATCTGCGTGTATCGTCCAATGGTATCGTCTCATAGCACGTAGCTTCGTGCCCACAAAGTTCATGCCGATAGACGCAAGTGCGGCCGCGGCATAATAGTAGGCGGTTACATGCAGCCCCAGATTTATAAATAGAAAGAAAGAAAGAAAAATAAATTTACTTATATAGCATCTTACAAAAATAATTCTTAACTACAAATACTATCCCATGTAATACCAAATTGGTTCCCATTGAGCAATGTTGCGAACGGATCCGCAACGCTGATTTTCAATGGGCACCTTACTTTTACTTAAAAACAAAATTTATAAAAATCCTAAATTATAAATAGGCTGCGGCATAGAGGCGACAGCGTCCATAGAGGGCCGACAGGTTCCGTATTTCGTACAATGGGCGCAGCGGAAATAAAGCAAAAAATATAAATCCGGCACATGTAGGTAGACATCAAGTAGGTAGACGTAATTTTGTATTATTTATTTATTTATTTATTTATTGGCACATCAACAGTTTATAGGAACATTCATTTATATTTAAACTAATTACAATAAAATGTCACATTCTGTCCTACTTACTAATAATAGATGTGAAACATTATATTATAAAAGCGCAAAAAAGGCTTTGTCCTGAAAGTGGAATCATCGTAGAGCCTAAACCACTGATCGTATCTGGACTTGAAACTTGGGGGGGGAGTGTTCTCCTTATGACAACGTAGCTTACACGATCAGTTTTTCATCAATCTGATCCACCAAACTGAAACGGAAAACTGATGGTTAGTTATTAAAAAAATGTCCATCAATCCGTGGGTTGACGATCAGTTTTCCGTCAATATTTACCAGATTGATGGATCCAAGATGGATCAGATTAATAAACAACTGATCGTGTAACCTACGTCAACGGGCCAAAATTTTGACCATGGTCAAATATAAAAATAAATGAAAAATATTGACAAATTGGTGAATTGCAAAGAGGAAAGTGCACGTTTCTATACGATTATAAGATTTATTATTTGTTGTGGAATATTCGTGATTTTTGAAAGTGTAGTTACAATGATAACTGATATTTCCATAAATTTACCAGATGTTTCAGCATCAATGCTTGAAACGGATTCAACCGAGAAAGAAAAAAACGTTGTTGCCCGACTGACTCTTACAAAGGAACAAGTATGTATAAAATATGTAAATTATGATAACAGTTTGTATAATAATATGCAGTATTCACGGACGTAAAAAAAGTACGGACGTAACCTTCTCTAATCACGAGTGAAGCCTAGTTATGGCCGCCCGTGTAGGACGTGTGCGTGATATGAGGGTTGCCATATAAATCATAAATTTCCCTACTTTTTAAATTTTGTAAACTCAGACAAGTTAAATGTATTTTTTATACTTAAACATATTTTTATGTTTTTTTCGCTTTAGAAATGTAAGCGGTTGTTAAAGATGTCATAATGAAAATATTATTTTTATGACACTATAGATAGAAAAAAAACACATATTACGTACAGAGAAGTATATTATTTACATAACATTATTAGTAATAATGATTATGTACAAACATTTACAATAATAAAATTATTACTAGCTATTTGACCGAGCTTTGCTCGGTATTCGATAAAACACGAATAAAATGACATTTTCTAAAAATAATTCCTAGCTAGACAGATTCATCGCCCCCGAAACCTATATAAGAAACCTGTATACGAAAAGATATAAGATACTTAAGTCCCGTAACCCGTTTCATCAAACAATCAAGTAATGTAAAATAAATAATGGCTTGTTAAATCAGTTAACGGCCTGTTAGAGCTATCGAGAGTTCTACCATGCGCTAACGTCAAATCAAATCACCTAACATGGTGTTAAATTTATTCCTGGTCTAGAGGTCCATTCAATATTTTCATTCCTACTAGGTCTCAATGACGCTCGGGTGACTACACCAATAGCACCTTCCCTCCCCTACTACTGAAGGAAATCTAAGACAACAATTTTATCTATGGACGCTTCACACCACGTCAGTCTGACCCCGTGCTAAGTACCTGAAGGACTTGTGTTACGGGTACCAGACAACGGAAATATATTTAATACTGTTATACTATACATATATTTAAGATTTTTATTATATGATACACATATTTAATACACACCCATGACCCAGGAACTTTGAAAACTTTTTGTTCCGTCGGCAGGATTCGAACCCGCGACCCCCGGCTTGAGCTACCGACAGCCCACCCACTGAGCCACAGAGGTCGTCAAACAACAATTATATCCACTTTTGTAAATTAAGAAATTAATAGGGGTGTAGACTATTTTTAGGAAATATATTTATTTTACAGATGTACCAGCAAGGAATTTATGTACCAGGAAGGATTCCTATGCAATTTACAGACCAACGTTATTTGGTCGAATACTTATGTCAATTCAATGTTAATTGTGATCTGTCGGCTGGGTTTGACGTAACGCAACCAAACTACTTAGGTCCCCGATTTGCATAGGAATCAACTTCTCTGATAGTACATAAGTATTTTGTTACACCTAAAAATATGTATAAAAAATAAATACACTCTTATTTCAATTTAAAAAATCACTTATTAAATATAAAAAAATATTATAAAGTTATTAAGTAAAATATGTCCATTTTCGGTAATTCTATAATACAAACTCTCAAAAAAACAATAATTTGTATTAGATTTCGTTTACTGTCTACACCCCTATTATTGTATTCCTGCCTAATTACTGGTCAATAGTATGCTAAATACTTACATGACACTAATAAAAGACAATAAAATTAATTATTTGATTATTTAAAAATAATTTAAAATTTTCCCCGGTTTGGGGAAAATTTCCCCACTTTGTTATGGACATTACTGACCTGTTGAAGTTGAATTAATATTTACATTATTTTATCAAAATACTTTAAAAATATGTTATCTTACCTATGAAATATTATTCCTTGATGTTTTTTGTGTAAGGTTGTATTGTTCTTGGACCATTTTACAACACAAGATGGCATATTTATTTTTATTTATGAATGACAAAGACGTGTCACCGCGATGCAGTCTATTTGCGTAATGGCGGTACGATCGGCTTATTACAGTGCGAGTGCGTGTGCAAGATGTGTACGTATGATCGCCTGGGCTTATTAAGATTTAAGGGTGCTTCACTCATTTCTTAATGGCGATCCGTCCGTATTTTTTTTACGTCCGTGGCAGTATTATATTGCTCTATGATACATGATTGTTGTCTTACTGCTAAGCTACGCTTGTGACCCCACCTATCAACCAATATTATTTGGTCGATATTATATTGATGTTACGAGGCAACTTCGAGAATTGGTTAAACTGCACAATGGCAAATAAGAAAGGCTTAAAAAATGAGAGCAATTTAAGTATCAAAGATTCATTTCATGCCCATTTCAATTTAGCTGATCACCAGGTACGGAAGATCAGCTAAATTGAAATGGGCTATACCACCTAAACCCATTCCTTAATTTAAAATATGAGGTGAGGGATGCCTGAAAACTATGGCATTGTCCAACAAATGTTAAAATTATAACATTGCCCAATAAATTTTATATTATAATTTAGATGTTTCATGTTTGACTGAATTCTCATGTTATTTATTTTCAGAAAAGCGAACTTCGTAAAGCTTTCAACTTGCTCGACTTTGCCGGCGAGGGAAAAATCAAAGCGGAAGATTTTCGAGTGGCTGTAAAAGCTCTAGGTGAACCTTTATTTTCTAATTTACTTTATTTATTGCCTTTCTTACTAGTTTTATCTACGAATAATAAAAACTATGTATACAGTATATAGTAACTATTCGCTGTACCTCCTTGAACGAATTTGACTAATAGCCTAGTAAACGAATGCCCTAAATGGGAGTCTGCTTGGAAAAGTCGAAAGCAGAAATTTTAGCTCACCTCGGAGGGGTCAGGAATTTTTGTATGTTTATCTCCTAACTAGTCTAAACAACTAGTTTTATTCCAATTACCCCGGTATTACTAGAGTCAATTTATATTCTCACTTTTTGCCATCAGATTCTGGTAGACATATAATTTATTGTATCGCGTTTTACAGGTTATGAACCAACCAAAGAAGAATTATTATCAATGATTAATTCCGTTGATAAAGGCAAAACAGGCGCACTAAGTTACGAAAACTTCGAAACAGCCATCATGCGCAAGATAATGTCTTTAGACAGTGACGACGATATTATGAAAAGTTTTCACCTTTTCGATACCGATAATACAGGTTATTCTAAGTTATTCCTTGCAGATTATTATTAATTACTATAGGGATTAAGGGGGCGACCTATGACAGAAAAAAATCGGTTTTCACCCGCGCACTTCATACCCCTCGTACTCGCCCAACGCATTCAAAATGTCACCGCGGCTATAAATTTGTGTAATTATTATTCTCGTAACCACTTTTTGTACGAACGTAGTATAAACAAATATATCAGATAAAATATTGAGAAGTTCGAGTCACATTTTCCATCTGTACTTTGAGAATCAAATTAATACTTTTTGCCTTATACACTAGTATTACTTTATGATAATATGTTTATTTATCGAAATCGAATAGGCTCTGACACTACTGGATCGATTCTGCTGTAGTTGTTACAAAAATATTATAATTTTATTTAATATAATCCACTAGCCATTAGCCATGTCTTTGTCCACGTCCGAATTTGGTTAGTTTTTGTGTGTATTTGCGTAAAATATTGTCTGATCTGACATTTGTCAGATTAAAATATACAAAATTCTTATGTCACAATGTTTGTAAGCGAACTGCTCAACCGATTCAATGAAATTTTGCATACATACATTCGTTAGGCTTGAGGATAATTTTTTATCTGCTTTTTGACATATATTTATATTATTTATACTAGAAATAATTTATTTGGCAAACTACCGTTTGCCGGGTCTTCTAGTCAAATATCCAGAAGAATCCATACACTGCCACTGTGTTGGCAAAGGTGCATTGATTGCACGGATTGCACTTTGAATAACAGAAATAAGTAAGTTCGAAATAATCAGCCAAGTGTGAGTCAGACTCGCGCACAAAGGGTTCTGTACCGTTATAGAGCTAAAAATAGCCCAAAAATTGTAATTTTTGAATGGGAGCTCTCTTCAATATTAATTTTACTATCCATTATTAAAGTACAAATATAATTAAGGATTTTGTAAAAATTTCAAGTGCCTAGCAATAGTAATTATCGATATCAAGCAAAAAATAGCAAAAAATCAGGTTTGTTGTATTGCCCCCCTTAAATATTTATTTTATTTTGTTTTTAGTATTTGTTACAGATATACATATTCAGTGAAAATTTCAGAAGTCTAGCTATAGCCGTTCTTGAGATACAGCCTGGAGACAGACAGACATTGAAGTCTTAGTAATAGAGTCCCGTTTTTACCCTTTGGTTACTAAAAAGAACATTTAAAAAAAAAACGGCAATATCATAGGTATAAAAGACCTTATAATATATTATGTACTCTTCTAAATCCTTACATAAATGTGCCGTCACTTTTGTTCATACTCTTATTATTATTTATTATCAAGCGAATGGTCGAAGTAGTGAATTTTGCATATAATATTATAATCAATGAGTTTCTAAAATACTAGAGTAGCAATGTCTTACAAAAGATTCTCAGAAATGCGTAACCACTTTTTTGTTCAAAAGACAATGTCAAGTCATATATTCGTTATGTCATTATGTATGTGAGATATGCCTGCAGGCATCTTCGAAGTGGCAACGCGTTGCTACCGTAAACTTCCAATCTAGTTACGTTAGTAACATAGAATATCATTGATTATAATGTTATCACTGTTTGACAATTTAATCTTATCATTCAAGACCGTAGCATTGTTCCGAAGAAATTTATTCGATATTTCCTTAGTATCGACAGAGTAGACAGAATGATAGAGTATGCCGACTTAGAACTGATGTTGAAATTTTTAAATTTGACGTAATATAACGAAAATCGTCGCTAGGGTTGTTAACTTGTTACCTACGAATTTAAAAATATGACAATATATTCGATGGATCCTCTTTGTTCGTATTGTTGTTTGTGTTTTGGCACATGCGATTAAAATTGGCAGAATCCAATTTTGAAATATTTAAAAATAAATTATATCAGCCAGCGCGAGGGACACTTCATTCATAATCCTAGTGAAACCCGACGAATTTGACAGATATTGAAACCTGTCCGTTTCTTTGCAGTCGAACTACTGGTAGTTATGTCTATTGTGGTATCGAGTACGACATTCATTGAAACCAAATCGATTTTCAAATCGCTGTCATACACTACTTTTTGTCAAAACTATATCGATTTAAAGCTGATTTATTTTTTCAATCTCTATTGCCGCGGGCGCTGATTCGTCTATCGTCACGAAGCTTCGTGCTATGAGACGATACCATTGGACGACACACGCAGATCGTCCAATGGTATCATCTCAAGCACGAAGCACTACGCATGTGCGGCCGCAACATATGGGTTTGACAAATTATTTGTCATGATAATATTATCTTTGTAAACAAATAGACATATTTTATATAAAATTAAAAATCCTTCTACAATAGGCATGATGACTATTTTGTTTCTTATCGGTAATTGAAAGACACTTAAAAAATAGTAACATCGCTGAAAGAATGACTCTGATAGCTTAAAAATTCACCAAGATATGACAACAAAAAACTGCCCGAAACGCTCCATACAAAGTGCTACGAAAGTATGACGTCAGTCTTTCGTAGTTTGTACGCATTGGAAGACAACTTTGTTCGACAGGTAATTAAATATTGCGTTTATGAAAGTGGTTTCATAACAAAAGTTGCTTTTAATTGCATAAGTTATCGAATTGTATACAAATATCTATTAATAAATTTAATTGAAAAAAAATCGACTTGAATATCCAACTTTGAAGGCGCATAACAAATGCTATCAAGCTGAAATTTTGGGAACACTTATTTTTTACCGTGATTTCTTTATTTTATTAACAAAATTCGCTAAATTTGACCTTGTCATCATCCCTATTGTTCATCGGCTCCAGTTTTCTCCTGTAAAGGTTGCTCTTAGTGTGTTTATTTAATTTTTGTTTGTTTCCCATGGTTTCGATTAAATATTTTCTCAATCCGAAGTACATCCTCTCCTCAGGCGCGCGCGAACGCGACTGTTGGCGACTGAGAGGTGAGACAAATTTAGCGGTGAAGCTCCAAAGTGGTTTTAAAAAATATAAAGAATATTCAAAATCCGCTAGGTCGAACCCTCGGTGAAAGAATTTTATATGATGTGTAAAAATATTAACTCAGTTTAATGCATGGTTTTGGAAATATATGAAAAAAATCGTCAAAGTTAGATGCATTTCTGTGATTTTTTTTCTATCGAGAAAATTTTACGATATCGTGTTTTCGCTCAGATCGAATTCTTGGAAATATAATGTAGTATCTATGTTTAGAAAATTAAACAATTCGGGGCTTATTATCAAGTACAAAAATGATTTATAAAATCGACAATTTTGGATTAGTCGGCTTCTTAATAGGCAGCCGATTCCATGATACTCCAAATGAAATCAAAATCGTTTGGATTTTTTAAGAGTTGGCTTCTTTATTTTTCCGCCCCTATGTAGTAACTGCGCCGCTATCCTAGGACGCTGCCGCCCGCTCTAGGACGCCATAGGACACTGCCTCCCATAGGCCATAACCTATACGGTATCCCTACTGCCTATACATAAATCCAGAGCTGATATCCATACTAATACTATGAATGCGAAAGTGTGTCTGTCGGTTACCTCTTTTGCCTAAGCCGCTATAATTTGTTATGGAGATACTTGTCCTGGGAATGGACGTGTGATACTTTTTATCCCGGAAAAATATACGGTTTTCGCGCGAAAAACTAATAGGCTACTTGACCTATATTCAATTTCATTGAACAAATGCATATTTCTAGTAGAACTTGGCCTAGGAAACCGTATTTCACCCTTATCATCAAATAAAAGCTTATGATTGATAAATAAAGTCGATTTGAAAATATGATTTTATGAAAATAGGATTTGTACTGACGAAAACGCTTTTGCGGTAGGTACTTCCGATTTGGATGTGACGTCATCATACTCCTAATTTAATATCTTTTATTTATCGCGCTCGTTATATTTAAGTTGATTTGTACATAAATAATAAGAATAAGCCTAGAAAGATTTCTAAAATATATTTTCTTGAATAATTCAAATAAAACATCAGTTTTATATATTATCTCCATTTATTGTAGACGGGAAATGAAATGGCCAAAACTTTTATCCAAAAGTTTTCAATATTACAAATGATTTCTAATTTCTTATTTAATTATTTTATAATTTTTGGGCACTTATAGACTCTTACATTTAGCACATAAAAAAATTATCAATAAAAAGAGTTTAAAATACAAAACGTATGACGTCACACTATGGCGGACGGTGTTTTCGGCGCCATAATATATAAGGCATATTTTTCAATCAACATTTTAATGGCTTTCTACTGTGTAAAATATTAAAATATTAGTTTTTTTGTGAAAATGAATGATTAAGAACCTAATTTTTTTCTTCATGCTAATGCATGAAGAAAAAAATTAGGTCAAGTAGCCTATTTTGGCGCAACCTGGGAGCGACTTGTTGGCGTCATTTAGTTGGACATATTTTGGAAAACTCAAATGGTATGTTTTAGGTATGATAAGTTTTGAAAATTTGAAGAAAGTAACCGAAATTCTGGGTGTTGATTTGACTGATGAAGAAATTGAAGAAATGATAGAAGATGCTGATAAAGATTTTGATGGTTTGGTAAGTATAAATATATCGAATCATACACTACCAACAGTGAAAACTTTTTTAAATTTCATTTTCAGACTTTTATCTCACAAATGTTCTGTTTAAAATGAATAATGTGATTAACTTTTTTTCAGATATCTGAACAAGAATTTAAGAAAATTATTAAAAACGCCGTCTACATTGCAACTCCTTAAACTGAATAAAACTCTTATAAATAAAGATAATGTATTATTAAAAGCACATATTTTTGTACATAATAAAATTATTAAATTATTTAAAAGTAGATGTCCCACGCGGCTTCGCCCGCGTATATTAGGAATTGTACAGAAACCGTACATTTTCCCATAAAAAATAGCTATGTATACTCCCTTCACGTGGTCGTCTCTATATCTGTGTCAAATATTGCTATAAAAATTGCTCCAGTAGTTCGTGAGATAAACCCTTTCTAATATTTCCCCCCATTTTCCCACATTTTCCTAAGTTTCTTCGGTCGTATTAGTCTTAACGTAATAATATATAGCCTATAGCCTTAATCACCTCGATAAATGAGCTATCTAACACTGAAATAAGTTTTTAAATTGGGCCTGTAGTTCCTGAGATTAGCGCGTTCAGCAAACATACTCTTCAGGTTTATAATATTAAGTATAGATTTTTTAAATTACTTATCGCTTGACAAACTCGAGCCTCGATCTAAAAGACTATGAAAAGTACCAATAACAGGGTCATAATAGGCTCATAATCATGGGACGATGCATAGTAGTGATGATGATGATGATGAATGTAATTTGCATAGTAGCATATGCTTTCCGTTCTTAAAACAACGCCAAAACTCCCAAACTTGTATTTATAAAGAATCAAGAGTTCTCTCAGCACCTTCCGAACCACGGTTGGTATACCAGGTATACCTCGGTGCAAAATCTTACTTGTTGGTAGCATATGCTTAGAATACTTCTCACGAAACCGAAGTCACCACATGTTTCCTTGTAAATTTTTAGGAGTTCCATCGATTACTTATGGATCCTTCATCAGATCACCACTTTTGTGAATATAATACCAAATTGGGATGATACACCCAAAGAAAAATTTTGAAATCGATTTACAAACGGCGGAGTAATCGTTGAACATAAAAAAACGAACATAACAGCTCCCCCATTTTGAAAGTCGGTTAAAATTGTAGCCTATGTGTTATTCTGATGTATAAGCTATGTTATAGTAAAGTTTCATTAAAATCAGTTCAGTAGTTTTTGCGTGAAAGAGTAACAAACATCCATACACCCATAAATTCAAACAAACATTCGCCTTTATATTATTAGTAGTATACTAGGAAGTAGGATAGGATAGTAGGAAGCAGGATCTTTATAACATCTTTATAACGACAAAGATGTTTTATTGATCCCATTAAGGCCGTATACAACGAGAATTAGTGAAATTTCATGTTTTTATTTTCACTAGAACTTTGACCAGAAGTAAAGCCGGCGCCAGACATGGGCTTCAAAGTTTGAGCAAACTTTGCACAAATAGGAAAATGCTAGCAATTAATTTGCACAAAATATAGGCAAATGTCAGAGCCACACTTGGCGAATTTGCGTATTTGATCACATGTCTGGCGCCCGCATAAGCATTTAAACATTTTTTGTAGCTTTGTTCATAGAATTAGAACGTTAGAAAAGGCATTCCATACTTGAATCGTCAGCGCTAAAATGTGTCACCCTCGAAATGAGTGAGCTCACTCATCTGAGAGCAGTGTGCCTTAGGACGCGGTAAAACGTAGTGATTATATTCTCTTTGGTAACAGCCGGACGTGTTTAATTCATTAATTACCACGTTGTTTTTCGCTACATTTCACTCTAGAATGCCGTCATGTGCCTTCCGACAGTGCAGTAACAAAACGAGGAATACTAATAAAGCCAAAGGTGTAATATTTCACACGTAATTACTAAGATTTTATTAATATTTAAATTATTGTTTTCCATTTTAAGAGAAAAATCAAAGCGAAGCGTAAAATGAGCGAAAGAGAAAATAGTATATGATATTACTGTAAGACAGAAAAGGACGACAATATTTTCTCGATTCGATTAAAGCGTAAAATGAGCGAAAGAGAAAGTAGTATATGCTATTACTGTAAGACAAAAAAGGACGACAATATTTTCTCGATACGCATTTTGCATGCAAAAACATTGCTACAGTTTTGACGGCATACGTCGTATCTAAGTATTTTGATATCGTTGGCTTTGTTACGTTCCTTACCAAGGTTCCTAACAGCTTAGAATTTTGATTTAAATCCATTTACTACTAAAAAAAAGTAATGAAGAATGATACTTTCAAAATTTTATTTCGACTAGAATTCAGCGAAAATAAATGCAGGAAAAAATATTTTTACACAAAAATGTTTAAATTATGATTTCGAAGGTTCTGGTCAGCTTCGTTTTTGATAAATAATAATTTGAATTTGCCACTTTAATTCCACAGGCGCTTTGATGGATAAAAATTGAATGACATAAGTCAAATCTGTGTGTCAGAGGCTGATTGTCTATCATAGAGTATACAGTTCACAAATATATACCGTGCAGAGCGATGACACTGCCACTAGTGACAGTGTCATCGCTCTGCACGGAAAATTTTATTGTCAAGCTTTAGTCAAGCTACGGAATTTCTTGAGAAATTTGAGTATTTTCAAGAATTTAAATGCATTGTTGTATTCCCGGATGTTCTCATACATACAAGATAAATAAAAGCAAATCGAACGATGTAAAATTTTACAATTTTCTTGCCAAAATTATTCACATGCCATGACTTATTGAAAAACGAAATAAATGGATAAAAGCCGATAAAAACATACGTAAGTATTCAAAAAGTTCCGTGAATGTTATGTGTAGACTCGTAAAAACACTTTTTTGTATCTATTATAACAGTAAATTCATTTTTTATGAACACAATATGAACATAACCGTTGCTTCTTTCAAGTTTCAGTAAACATCAAAACTGGCTTGAGGCTTCCATCTTAATTTTACATACTTATGCACCACTTATTTAATTGGCCAAGATCGGAAAATCCTGTACACTACCTACAATGTGTTTTATTTTATAATAGAATATCATAGCCTACCTACAATTCTTCCTGTCCGAGAAGAAAATCAAAAAAACTCTTTTAAAAAAATAAAAAATTAAAGATTTCAAATACATCATCTAGAATGCAACAAGTTGCATCAAAAGTAAGGATAATTTGGAGGAGTCCTGCCAGGAGTTCAACACTGAGGCACAGAATATAATGTAATAGTACTCCGTAATAGTGTTAAACTTGAACCATCTTGTCAAAGTATTGGTTCTCAAAAGGATGATCCTTCAAGTAGGAAAAATATTAAATATTAGTGCAGTCTTTGTGTGTTATTTAAAAAATACGTAAATAATGTTTGCAATTATGAGGTCCAGACTGAAATTAGTTAAAAATAGTGACAAACAAAAGTTGTGAAGATGGAATCGATCGAATCGCAAAATGTTGATGAAATAAAAGCATTTATTTTAGTGAACTTGTTTTATTTGATTAATCCACAAGCATATTCTGTAATCATAAGTATTTTTTGCATCTTCAAAAAAATATATTTTTTGAACGATAATCGCGACGACATTTAAAAGTAAAGTACCTGGATGACCGAGCTTTGCTCGGTATAGCAAACACTCATTGACTTCGTGTTACTTAATAACGCCATCTGCTGGTCGTTAAAACAATTAGTTGCTAACAAAATAGTATTATTATTCGCCAATAGATGTCAGGAAGAGTCATATTTTTCAGTAAATAAAAAAAAATAATGTTTTATTTCTGAGTAGATTTTAAGAAAATACTTTCAGAATGTTAATAATAGCTACGGTGCCTACCACCGGTTCGGGAACTATCCCGGCGAGAAGAACCGGCGTAAGAAACTCGCACGGGGCCCACTTTTTTTACCAAAAAAAAGTGAGGTAAAAAAATTAATCTTTTAAAATAAAATTTACAATGCTGTAACTTAAAATTATACAATGTCAACATACATACATAGTAAGTCATGTACAATAATGTAGAAGTAGCCTTGTAAGCAGCCATCCTACTCCCAAGATGTGCCATCATTTATGAAATCATTGACCTTATAATAGGCTTTGGCACACAAACGCTCTTTGACTACTTTCTTAAATTTATTAATTGAAAGATTTTGAAAGTTTTCTGGGATTTTATTGAAAAGGCGTATACATTGACCTTTAAAAGATTTACTGACTTTACTAAGTCTGATCACTGGCAAATCTAGCTTGTACTTATTTCTGGTGTTTCTACAATGAATGTCACCTTCGGCTTTAAATTTACATATATTTTTTCTAACATGTATTACATTATCCAAAATGTATTGAGAAGCTACTGTCAGAATACCAATTTCTTTAAACTTTTCTCTCAAAGATTCAAATGTAGACATTTTGTTAATCGAACGTATAGCTCGCTTCTGCAGCACAAAGATAGTATTAATATCGGCAGCTTTTCCCCATAAAAGGATACCATATGACATTCTACTGTGAAAATAGCTATAGTATACTAATCGTGCAGTGTCTTCGTCAGAAATTTCCCTAATCTTTCTGACTGCAGAACTGAGTCTATCTGCGAGTTTAGCAGTATGAGGACCCCACTGTAATTTACTATCGAGTGTAATACCTAAAAATACAGTGGTGTCCACCAAATTCATTTTCTCATCATTCAATAGTACATTGGTTTGAACTTGCCGTACATTGAGCAAAGTAAACTTTAAACATTTAGTTTTCGTAGAATTCAAAAGTAAATTATTAACATTAAACCAATGTACTATTTTTGAAAGAGTACAGTTTACCTCGTCGTAATTAGACTGTTGTCTCTTCACTTTAAAAATAAGTGAAGTGTCATCAGCAAAAAGTACTATTTCATTATCATTATCCTTAACTAGATAAGGTAGGTCATTTATGTAGACGAGTAAAAGAAATGGGCCCAAAATAGATCCCTGTGGGACACCTAATTCTATTTTGGTTCCATTTGATCTCTTATTATTGATTTCAACCCTTTGAGTCCTATTTTTGAGGTAAGATGTCAAAAGATTGAGTGCTGAGTCCCTTATGCCATAGTGGTGTAATTTCCTAATCAATGTAGCATGCTCGACACAGTCGAAGGCCTTAGAGAGGTCACAGAAGACACCTAAGGCATCCTGCGATCCCTCCCAAGCTTCAAATATACTACATAGAAGACCTATACCAGCATCCGTTGTGAACGACCCTTAGTAAAACCGTATTGATTTTCGTGTAATAAATTATTTGAATTAAAGTGAACCAATGGCTGTTTTAAAATTATTTTTTCAAATAGTTTGCTAAGAGTCGGTAAAATTGATATAGGTCTGTTCGGATCAGACTTAATTCCCGCTTTAAATAAATGTATAACCAGTTTATCGATTATCAATAAAACACGAATAAAAAGACATTTTCTGAAAATGATTCCTAGCTAGATCGATTTATATATATATATATATATATACAAGAATTGCTCGTTTTTTTTAAGTTTGTGAGTACTGAGTACAGAACAAACATCATATTTAAATACCTAATACATCATTTTATTATAATACAAAATTCATTAAAGATTTCGTTTATATCAAGTGGTGAACATGGTCTCTCTGCTAATCCTTACTCTGTACCTATGTCGAGTTTACCACGTGATCACACTATTTCTGAAAATATTAAAATCGACGATGGCTTGCTATGTAGATATGTACCTTTCGAGCGCCATCTATTGAGCTAGTTTGCCTCAAATTCTAAAACGTCAGTGGCCTATAATCCCACCCAAAAGGCCTACTGCCTACTGCCTAGGGATAAAAATTGAGCTGTTCAAAATTCGATTTACGCGGGCCGCTGACAAAGTCCCGGCGCGGCGGGCTACATGCGGCCCGCGGGTCCTAGGTTGAGTGTAGCTGGCAGATGGTACATCGGAGTCCAGCTGCTGGCCAAATTATTACCATAGACAAGAAGATTTTATGACTTGTTATCTGTAGACTGTACGGGTTAGCGTCAAAAATGTGTCATATTTTGACAATTCACCTTTGTCAGTTTTAAATCTAAAATTTAAATTTACAAACTATTTACAAACAAAACATTGAAGCCGTTACACAGAACGGACGAGTTACACAAATATTTTTATAAAGTCTTAAGAAATAATAGACCTTTAGATAGTCCTGTTAAAAATTCACAATGGGTAAGTAAGGTTGAGCCATGGAATTAATATATACTGTTGGTAGTACATATTAATTCCATGGATTGAGCCTAGTTAATGACTAGTTCTAGTGATGTTGTTTTGCTTTTGATAAAATAAATCTTGTTTTAATAATTTATGATAATAATACTGTCTTATGCTAAGTACTCACATACGGTTTTTCTCGATAGTTTTACGCGGTCCACACGGTGATTATTGCTCGATTTGGAGTAAAACTGTCGGGCAAAACCGTATGTCAGTACTTAGCATAATATGTCGTTTCCTTCGATTCGGAGTAAACTATCGAGCAAAACAGTATGTGAGTACTTAGCATAACGTCGTTTTCTATACAAACCGCGATAGACAACGATGTGACAGATGTTTCTTGTTTAAGGGCTTTATCTCAGAGCTTGTTATTGATACCAAAATCACACTAAAAATAACTTTGACGATATTTTAACGTTATAAATTACGATATTTTTTTAATATCTAGGTAGGTACCAAAGCATTGTTGCCACTTCATGCGCCTGAGCATTGTCGCGAAGCGATACACGGCGACTCCGTGGTCAATTAATAGTATTAACAATACTTTTTACCATTAACACCTACATTGTGGGTATCGCAGAATAGATTTTCAATAATTGTTATTGTATTTGGGGATTGATGGGTTAATATGATAGTTAATGTTACCTGAGTATACCAGTAAATGATCAGAAAAATAATGTTACCCAGCATAATATTATCTTTGCTGATAACGTTAAGTCAGTTTGTCATTATTAACGTTACCCATTTTCGTTTGTTTAACATCTTAACAGTGTTTGATACACTCAATGCGAACTACTGTTAGTTTACATTGAGTATATCAAGTTTAAGTTTATAATTTCTTTTTCAAATAAAATATTTACTATCCAATGTGTCCAGATAGGTACCATAAGTTATAATTTAATTTAATCTGTCTCAGATGAAGAAGAAATGGCTTTAGAAGAAAAATGTGAACATCTCATGAATATTGTAGTTGAATCAAGAAAACGATTTGGAAAGATGTGTACAGAATATGAGCAAAAGACATCATTAGTTGAAAACAAAATGCTTAATCTTCAAATAGAAACGATTGCAAATTACCGGTTCAAGTCAAAAGTACAACTTCCCCAACAAAATACAGAAGAGATTTTAAAAGAACTGGAGCAGTTTGCTGAAGAAATTCAACACAAACAACGGAGAATGGAGAAATTGGATAGAGATGTAAAAAACACACAAAATGTTGTGTTACAATTGAAAGCAGATAGAATTGGCAAGAAATTAAAGGCTCCTCTTACTACTGAGGAAATGTTGGCATCAGCTAGAAATTAAATAAAATATTTTTAAATACTTAAAAGTAATTTTCATTCTTTTAATAATGTGTGAAATCTCTTCTACTTGATACTAAAATATTATGTAATTTTTCTTGGTACAAGACATCATGGCTATTAAACTTAATTTATATTATATTTAATTTATAGAAATTTTTGTCTTTGATTTAGTTAAGTAATCAAATGTAGTTTTGGTAAGGAAATTTTTCATTCTAATATTATTATTATGCATAAATAGTATTTAGGTTTATGGTTTATTAACAAAATATGGGTTCAAACAGCCAGAAATAAACGTATTTTATATTATTTTGTTAAATAGCCCCATCATAATATTATTAATTTATTATTATGCTTAAGTGGGCTTGATTCGTGCTCATTTAGAGAATAAAAATGCTACTAATATGAGATGCATAAAATTAGTTTAACTCTAAGCTTCTACAAGATTATGTAAAACAATACTATCTCATATATAAAAATGGATTTCCAAATGTGTTAGTCTTGCTAAAAGTCGAAAACGGCTGAACGGATTGAGCTGATTTTAGTCTTAAATATTCGTAGAAGTCCAGGGAAGGTTTTAAAGTGACACGAAGTTCACCGGGACAGTTAGTATACTAATAATAATAAATACTACAATATCCGTACATTTGGGTAAAAATAATGTATTTCGTAAAGCTGTATAAAGTACA
Source organism: Aricia agestis (assembly GCF_905147365.1). Taxonomy (NCBI): domain Eukaryota; kingdom Metazoa; phylum Arthropoda; class Insecta; order Lepidoptera; family Lycaenidae; genus Aricia; species Aricia agestis. The sequence goes on along the minus strand of NC_056408.1, from coordinate 22,204,375 downwards.
CTCTAAAGTCAAGTATTTTAAAACGTATAAAAAGATTATATGTCATAGACAAGATACACGGAGGCGTGTAGGGTTACCTACTAAGGGGGCTTGCCCAAAATTTAGGGAAAGAAATCGAATATCTTTTTTTTTTTAGGAATTTTCAAAGATTTTTGTAGCTTATAAAATTATAAATGTCAAGTTTTAATATTTTATGTACGGGCCACACTAACGTCAAATGCCGTTAATTATCGCGTTGTTGGACGTTAGCTGTAGGTGTAGCTACAATTTAACGCGATAATTTTCAACGGCGTTTACAATGCCGTTTGCCGTTTGGCGATAGCTCTAGTGGCGGTACATCAAAGAGATTAACGCGAGAATTAATACGATGAAGCGGCCACACTACGTATCGTCACTTCTCGAGTAGAGTTCGACAAGGCTGTTTATGAACGTGGCGAGAAAAGGAACTAACGCTTCCATCATACAAAAACGTCATTTTTGACAGTTCTCCTTTACGAGCAGCGCACATTGACTGACATTGACACATTCAATTAAAGCCTTGTCAAACTGTATCCAACTCAGTTCACTCATAAGAAGTAAGTGTAATAATTATTTAAAGCAAAATAATTTTGGTGAAAAATATTTATTCCTAAATATTTTTAGGAGTTGGTAACACTGGCTCTGTGTTTTGTCTATGGAAAAATCGATAATTATTTCCGCCTCCGCGTGACATTCTCATTTTTTGCTTCTGTCGCCATATTATCCGCCATTACATTTTGGAGTTTGCGTAAATTAGTCGTTTGACGACTGTGTTCTATAGCCACAGTGCAATCAGTGACAGTTGAAACTTGGTTGAAACGTGTACTTGCGTCATATCGCAGATTTTTATTAGAACAAAGAGTAGAGACGTTCAATCGTATGTCCATCCAGAATCTCAACACATTCGACCCATTCGCCGATGCTATCAAAAGCTCGGAAGACGACGTACAAGATGGACTAGTCCACGTCCGAATTCAGCAGCGGAACGGGCGTAAGACGCTGACTACAATTCAAGGCCTCTCGTCGGAATATGACTTGAAAAAGATCGTGCGGGCATGCAAGAAGGAGTTCGCGTGCAACGGAACCGTCGTGGAGCACCCGGAGTACGGCGAGGTGCTGCAGCTGCAGGGCGACCAGCGCGAGAACATTTGTCAGTGGCTCACTAAGTCGGGACTGGTGAAACCCGAGCAACTCAAAGTGCACGGTTTCTAGGCCGCCTCATACACCCGACACGTAACATGTCCATCGTCGTGACATCATAGTTTTTTAATATCATGAGAGCGTGCGCGTTATAAACCTATCGAATAATAATTATGTATTTAGAAAGCACCGACGTTTACAGAGAGCAGAGAACCGAGGCCACCTGGCCCCCGCGCCCCGTGCCTTGCTGTCTCCCATCATTGTAATTACTATATTAGTGTATTTTTAATAAACTACGCCGTCTCCTCCATCTCGGACAGCTTCAGTTGCTATAAACGCGAAACGAAATAGTCAATAATCACTTTGTTTTTGTACGACATACAAATTGCTGTAATTTTATTATAAATATGATGTCTCAATTATTAAAAAACATGTTTTTGTATGTGCTCGTTTTATTTCACGCCTCAGTGGTAGGTAAATGTCCTATAACGGGATGTAGTGAAAGTTTCTGGCCTGTTTCGTGAGTCGTTTGCGATTTGCGAATAATGATACATGCCATGTATATAGATTTCTCTTCAGTGTACAGATAACACCGTCCTGCGCCTTGTCAATGTTGGTATAACCTCCAAAGGACGAAGGTTATAAGGTACCTTTTAGGTCAAGAAACTATTCCGCCTGAGCCAATAGGAATGTATGAATCGAAGCGTCTAGTCGTAATACAAGGAAGTTCAATGATTTCACCTAGAAGGCTAAAGGCATGACTCATGAGTAGTCATGAGTAATGCTTTTGTTAGGTACCAATTCATTTTGGAGGTCATCATCTGTCATTAGTGATTACTTACGAATCTCTGAATGACAAAATATGTAATCTTAGACATTTTTAACTCATAGATCGAAATGTTATTAGTTTTTCCAGCCATGTCATAAGATGCATCATGCAAGTTTTATATTAATGAAAAAAATTAAATAAATTGCTAAGATTGTTTCGCAACGAACATTGGTCATTGACATCAAAAAATGATTAATGTTAAAATGACATCAGTCATCATCCTAATCTGTGGAAATCAGTCAACCGGATGTATAAGCGTCAAAAGCGTGTAATGTTATGTCCTACTTACTAGGACATAACAAAGGAGTCGGTCTGCATGTTTCATGTAATAAAAGTGTAAAGGTTTTTAGTGAACATTTCATGCTAGATATTATTGAGTTTTGTGGTTCCGCTAAATAAATCAAAAGAATGGTCAAAGAATGCCTCAAACACGTGGATTTAACATTAAATACGTAAGTTTTGAACAACGTTTTTTGGGCTTTTCAATCGGTATTTTTGTAATCTAAAAAGATAATTTATAAGTTTATTAATCCCTTATTCGTGCTATATGAGATATTAGTGCTTAAAAATGTCACATCAATGATTAATTTGGCTATAAAAATTGCATAGCTTTTTACGTGTGTTTACGGATTCTCATCACTTGAACTATAGTTAATCGATATCATAAACTAATTGACTTTCTTTTCTGTATCATAATGTGCTTCGAAATAGTCGACAAATAGAAACTATCCAAGAAAACAAACGCACACTACTTGTATGAAAATAAGCACAAAATGGCCACGCGATGACGGGATAAGACTACATCTATATTTACTTTATCTATGGTCACATTGCAGAGCACCGTGCAGAGCGATGACACTGCTACTAGTGACGAGTAGCCGAAACTTTTACGAAAATTATATTATATACTAGTAATCTGTGATTATATTGTCAAGCTTCAGTCAAGAAATCCTTTAAAGTACAAGGATTTAAATGCATTATTGTATTCCCGGATTCCGGTTCTAATACATACAAGAAAAATAAAGGCAAATCGAACGATGTAAAATTTTACTATTTTTCTGCCAAAAGTATTCACATGCCTTGGCTTATTGAAAAACGAAAGAAATGGATAAAAGCCGGTAAAAACATACGTAAGTATTTAAAACGTACCATGAATGTTATGTGTAGACTCGTAAAAACACTGGATTTTGTAGATTATAAACGTAAATTTATTTTTGATGAACACAATATGAACCTAACCTATAACCGTTACTTCTTTCAGTAAACATCCAAACTGGCTTCCATCTAAATTGATATACATATTAACACCGCTCATTTAATTGGCATAAATTTGCATCAAAAGTAAGGATAATTTGGAGAAATCCTGCCAGGAATTCAACGCTGAGGATAGTATTGAACTTGAACCATCTTGTCAAAGTGTTGGTTCTCAAAAGGATGATTCTTCAAGTAGGAAAAAGATGAATAGTGTAGTCTTTGTGTGTTATTTAAAGAATACTTATAGTATGTTGTTTGCACTGATGAGGTCCAGACTGAAATTAGTTAAAAATAGTGACATACAAAAGTTGTGAAGTATCGAGCGAATCGCAGATGGTTGATGAAATAAAAGCATTTATTTTAGTGAACTTGTTTTATTTTATTAATCCACAAGCATTTTCAGTACCTAATCATTATAAGTATTTTAGCATCTTCATTATTTTATTGCAATATATTTTATCAAGTTTTTACTTTCTATGCTGATGGATGCTACTGATTACTTTTCAGATATTTTCTTAGATAACTAGATAAGCTTTATACATTTTTATTCACGCTTTCGTTCTTTGTTACGGTTAGAAACTCATCCATACTCAATATTATAAATGCGAAAGTGTGTGTCTGTTAGCACTTCACGCCCAAAACCAATGAACCAATTTTGCTGAAATTTGGTATGGATTTACCTACTTTGAGCCCCGGGAAAGGACATAGGATACTTTTTATCCCGGGAAAATGCACGGTTCTCGCGCTATAAATGATTTTTGGCGCAACGGAGTTGCGGGCGTCATCTAGTCTTTTACTTTTAATCATTTTATAGTCTAAAACATAAAAAAATCACTTATAAACTAGCCGGGGTTAAAGAGAATGCGAAGCCAAAGTCACTCACAAGTTACTTCTTTTACTCGCGTCGTGTCGCTGCTGTCGAATTACGACGCCCTCTATAGTTTCTGCACGGTCCCTATACTTTACCCATAGACATAATATACGACAGTATATATTATGTCTATGACTTTACCTATAAACCGTCATATCCGTTCTGTGTTGACAGATTATACTCGGCGCGGCGAACCTTGATCCCTATGACACTGACAGTTAATAACATTGTAGTGGCGTCAGCATTAATTTAGGGTCATATTGGAGGCGTCTAAAAATGCCATTTATAAATTGTACGTAGCTTTATGCCATTACAATGATATTCCGTTGGAACTTTTAACAATTCTTAACATTTACAAGAAATTATCTCAATCTGAATTTACGTGTACGTCCTGCAAAACTTACATAATCGTTAAATGTCACACGACGTAAGTTTTGCAAGACGTAAACGTACATTCAGATTGAGATAATTTCTTGTGAATGTTAAGAATTGTTAAAAATTCTAACGGAATATCATTGTTATAGCATACACTTACGTAAAATTTATAAATGTTATTTTTAGACGCCTCCAATATGATCCTAATTTAATGGTGACGCCACTACAATGTTATTAACTGTCAGTGTCATAGGGATCAAAGTTCGCCGCGCCGAGTATAAACGATTAAAAATGAAGTTAATGTTTCTACTCATCGCTAGATGGCACTTAATTTCAGCTTTGGAGTTTGGCCACTGAGTTGTTTTATTAAACGTTTTATTCTTTTTAAATAAAAGTCAATCTTTTATGCTTTTTACTTGTTACGAGCCGAATTAAAGATGTTTAACACACACAAAGCGTAATAAAATGTACAAAATTTACTGTTCAAACATTCTGTATTATAACATAATCTTTTATTGGCCAATGGGAAAACTAACGTGTCGAAACTGCAGCTATAGGGGAGTGGGTACCAACGCGACCGGTCGACCGCACAGACTGTGTAAGGCGTTTCGTGGGTGATTCACTATTCGGATAACGGATTCGGAAACTTTACCGTGCGGTCATTGGTGCCTAGCGCTGCGGGCATATTAAATGCCCGCAGCGCTATTGGATGTCGCGCAATGAAGTTTCCGAAACCAAGTAGAACTGCGCATCGTGAACGTCGAACTAGTACGACCAAGGCGTCTTCGAACTTGGAGAAGTACTTCCCCTGGGGGTCGTATTTGGCGCGGTACTCCTTGTAGTCCTGAGGATACTTGTCTTTGAGGGCGCTGGTGAGCACGTGCGCGTAGTGCCGCTGCCGAAGGTCGCACTCCCGGCATCCGTCCAGGATCAACTCCTTGAGATGATCTGAAATAGGTTCTCTTAAAAGTTTGAGGTTTTGGATATTGGAAAATTCATTAAACCGAGATTCGCCGTGCTGAGCGATATAATATGTCCTCGCAACACATCTATGTTGGCTTCGCATTGTCTTTGACCCCGGATAGTTTATAAGTGATTTTTTTATGTTTAGGACTTTAGAATGATTTCTCAATAAGTGTAACAGATATTTGTTGAAAAGCCCAGAAAGATTCATAATTTCGAACAATATAACTATCGAGTCAAAATAAGTGAATCGTGTTTTCCGTTTAGCAAATATCAGATAAATATACGATGATTAAATAAATCTTAATTTCGTCTTCCGGGATCGTAATACTTATTAGAAAATACGGCAAAATTTGATAGCCCGTTGCAAAATGGTTTATCTGCCTTTCTGTCTGTTTGTTGCATGTCTGAACCGATTTTGATGAAATTTGGTATAAAAGTCTGGCGTTTACGTCGCCTTATTCTCGAACGTCTTTAATACACGCCGTCAATTTAGCACTCTATCACTTACTCTTGATATGAGATGTGGTCTCCGTACAAGGGTTCTTGTCGAGGAAACAGCCAAAGAAGTCGTGCAGCTTGGTCTTGTCTTTTAATACTTCATCGAAGTTGTAAGAGGCGGGTATGTCTTGATATGCAAAGGCCCCAGCGACCAGCAGACAGAACGCAGCACTCTTCATCATGATAGTCTGAAATGATATGAATTAGTTTATCAGGCGTAATAGGCGTTAATACTACTAATAGGTAATAGTTGTGTAGTCAAAAATGATAGTTGATAAATTATTATGAAAATTGATCCAGAAAGACGTTAGAAACTTCGTTTTCTTAACGTACCTACTATAAGCAGATTACAATTTACATCGGTTGGCGTCTTTAGAGTGAGACCTTAAACTCAATTGCAAGCTATATCTGTAGGTAATATGAAATATACAAAATAAGAACTCAAATGTATATCGTAACATTATTTTCAATATACTTACTTGTATGTTGTGTATTCTTACTTCTTGAACCTCACCGTGCCCTAAACAGATAGAGAAGATTCACTTCTTCCAGCTGCATCTTTAGATTCTCCCTTTATATAATATTGCCGTCGTCGGAATAAAAGTCACAAAATATTGTTATTTCTTAATTAATTTAAAGGTAATGGTTTATTAATAAGATGGCCATGAGACAAAAAACATCAACTTGGTTTTTGAATTTTTTTATAAATGCTTAGTACTTAAATAGAAAAACTGTAGCATTTTGGAAACTCAAATAATAATTGTGTAAGTAGGTACTAGTAACAATTTATTGCGTTGAGCCGATTTTGATAACGTCCATATAATATTATAAGTAATTAAGTCATAAGTTATAACTGTTATAACTACCCTTGTTAGTTGTTAAAGTAGGTATCGCCCATACCCATAGGTTTGAAAATTGTATGACCCGATAGTCTAGCCCGCATGACCCACTAAGGTCACTTTCCCCTTTTAACAAAAAAATAATTCATAATTCAACAAGTTAGTCCTTTTTCATCAGATTTTACCTATGTAGTATCTATAAAAATGCATATTATTAGCATACGTACAAATTAATTAAAAACATAATAATTATGATACAATGAATACGACATAGCTCATAAAAACTGCTCATTAAGTTGCAATAAAAGTTAAAGATAAACATGATATATTATGTGATATTATTATGATCAATATTTTGATTTAATAGCTGTTGCCCGCGACTTTGTCTGCGTGGACTTCAGTTTATAGCGCGCGATGTCAACAAAATTGGTGTCAAAAGCTTTTATAAAAAAAACCCTAGTATTATTAACCCTGGTACCCCTTAAATCAAAACAGCTGTGCAGTGTGCACACATTAAGTACCTATTTCATTTTTTTATATTAAACTTTATATTTTATGCCAAATTTTAAAGCTTATTTAGCGCCCCAATTATACAACTTTACCCATAAACTATTTATCATTGATAGGTTTAAGGTTATGTCACTGTGTAGATAAAGTAATGAGTTATTTAATAACGTAGAATAGATATAATAATCGCAAAAATCGAAACTTGAACGTAAGATGATACCACCTCTTGTATAAAGACTTTTGAGCAAGCGTCAGCGTGATGTAGGAGACGCACGGCGCCATCTATTATGATTTTTGGAACTAACTTAATTTGAACAAATTTACGAATTTTCACCCCCTTACAACCCTTTTTTCCAGTAAAAAAGTAGCCTATGTCCTTTCTCAGGCTTTAGGCTATCTGTATACAAAATTTCATTAGAATCGATTCGGTAGTTTTGGCGTTTGGCATGAAAGCGAGACAAACAGACAGACAGATAGACAGAGATACTTTTGCATTTATAATATTAGCATAGATTATGTGCACACTGTACCGCTATTTTTGGGTATTTTGATTAATTAAGGGCCGCGCTCACGCCGCGCTACTCGCACTCGAACTCCTTTATTTTAGAGCGCCTTCTGTTGTCAACTTGTCACATAATTAGAAATGCAGTAGGAATTCTATAAGATAAGATAGATTGATCATTATTATACCAAGTGACAATATTATTAAACATAATATTCTAACGTATTAAAAACTATGAACAAAAACATAATAAGTATGATTAGTTCTATGTTACAATGAAGTAAAAAATAAAACGCCATCTGTTGTCATATATCAGAACTAAAATGTTCATTGCATCAATATATTTCTGGATTTTTTATAATATTATACATAAAATATATTTAACATTTTTTGAAATATTATTTTGATACAATATATAATATAATATTTAATACACATCCAAGACCCAGGAACATTGAAAACTTTTTGTTCCGCCTGCGGGACTCGAACCCAGGACCCCCAGGATGAGCGCTGACTACGCGCTTAGCCAACTGAGCTACGGAGCCATCGGCAATAAAAACGACATCTGCTGTCACATGTAAGAACTACAATGCGAATTAATTTTCATCGATATTTTCATGGAAATAAGATATTTTCCCACATCAAAATGTAGCCTATGTCCTTTCTCAGGCTCTAGAATAGCTGTGTACAAAATTTCATTGCAATCGGTTCAGTAGTTTTGGCGCGAAAGCGAGACAGACAGACAGACAGAGATACTTTCGCATTTATAATATTAGTATGGATTTTTACAGGGGACGTGCACGTGGCAGGACAAAACGCTGTAACCTGTAACACGTCAACTTGCAAAAAATGAGTTTTTAAACTTTTTAGCTCAAAGCACGTCTTATGGGACAGCAAAATGTAATATGGAATTGTATGGAATATTTTGGTCAACAACTTGTCCTGAAGTTTGTGGGTTCATTCAATACAAAGCTTACATCAAGTAGATTGATTTAGATTTTATTATTACAAAACGATGTAACCCGGGTTGCATTGTTTTGTCGTAACAGGACCGCACGGTGCAAGAAGTCACTTGCATAAAATTATTAAGTACTAGATGTCCCGCGCGGCTTTGCCCGCGTAAATTAGGAATTTTACGGAAACCGTACAATTTCCCATAAAAAATAGCTTATGTCCCTAGTCCCTTCACTTGGTCTACTGTATCTGTATGTATACTGTATCTGTGACAAATATTTCCATAAAAATTGCTCCTGTAGTTCGTAATTTCTAGTATTTCCCCCGTTTTTCCCACATTTTCCTGAGTTTCTTCGGTCGTATTATCTAACACTGAGATAAGTTTTTAAATTGGACCTGCCCCCCGATGCACGATCGTCGGAAAGATACGTGAAAAGATCTCATTATTCTGTCAGTATGTGGTAACAATGTGCGGCCGATTTTTGCTCTCTCTTTCAATCAGTCAGTCGTTAGGTCGTTATAGCTTACATTGTCTGTGTAATATGTCAATTCACAACACCACTACTAGGTTTAAAACTTGTTTAAAACTTTAAAACCATAGATAAAGTATTTACACTACTAACAACATCATCTCAGTTACGATCAAAGGAATTTGAACGAAAAGTTCCTTTAAGCCCGCCACAGACTTAGCTATAATATATATTTCTATGACGTCACCAAGCGATACCGTAATATATATTATTACATATTACTATATATTATGGTATAGCAAGTCATATTCCGACATATATGTACAGCGTGTTCCGATCCCCGCACACCTTACCGCTTTGCCTTTTCTTCTGAACAACCGTTTAGCTGGTAGAAGTGGGGAACACTGGACTCTAACGATTTTTCCACTTTCAAACTTAATATTTCATGGATCCCTAAATCGGAAAATGATCTATGAATACTCATAAATCATAATATTAAAAAAAAACCTATCCAACGACACCCCACACGGTGGGGTGGACGCAAAAAAAAAAAACATCCCAGCTTGATGTGTACGGGAGGTACTATAAAAAACATATATTTTTAAGGTTTTATGTTTTATATAACATTTTGTCGGCATCATTAATATGTGCATTCATGCCGAATAACAGCTTTGTAGGTCCTTTAGTCTCTGAGCAAAACCGTAGGCAGACATACGGACAGACAGACGGACAGACAGATGAACAGACGGACGGACAGACTGAAACTATAAGGGTCGCCCTTGTTGACTACGGAACCCTAAAAATGATCATGTTAAAAATGATGTCACTTACGTGGCTTTACTCTTCATATGGGTATACCTTCCTAAAAATATACATTTTATTCTTGTTGAGCCCTATATAGTCTGTCAAGAAAGTGAAGAAATTAAAAAGTGGCAACATCGTAGTGTCATCCCTTTTTTCTTAGATTGATTTGAAAGGGATGACACTACGATGTTGCCACTTTTTAATTTCTTCACTTTTTTGACTGGCTTAACCAGAGCCCATACATTTTTTCCCATCATCATTTCAAAGATTCAAAAACTTTATATACAAACAATATAATATACAAACAATTTTCATCTGAGTTATCAAAACTACCGTCTTTGTACGAATGAGGCATTTTCATTTATATTTTTTAATTTTATTTTTAATAATCTAAACTAGATGGCGTAAGGATAGACACTTCTAGATTTTATATTGGTTCCTCACCGATCTGAAAATATCTGCAGGTTGGCATCACTAACTACGTAATATGGGTTGTGTTTCCAACATAAAGTTGATATACCTAGCGGAATAGAGAAACAAAGGCCTGAGCAAGAGAGATATCACTATCAGTAATACTGCGTGGTAAAAAGAGACGCGTGATACATGACAGCAGTACTCTTTTTTTGACGTCCAGTCGGCACGTGCCGCACGTTGACAATTTAATCTCATAGAAATTATGTTCAATCATGCTTGTGTAAGTGTATACGTACACATATTTTTACACACAGATGAAACCAATTTCGGTTACGTTTGACAGCTCGAGATTGTTGCTCTATTCCGCTAGGTATATTAACTTTATGGTTTCCAAAAAATATCAGTGACTGTCAAGTGTGACATTTAAATCAAAATATCTTAAACCTAGTTTTCGTTAGTATTATATTAACATAAAGCTGTATGTATTTACTATTTATACATTCTTATATATTACTATGTTTTTATGCTTCGTCCCTCTAGTTTAAGTTTCACGAAAAGCATACTCCTAAGCGTTCATTGGCCTAAGCGATTAGGCCAGTATACTGGTAACAGTTTAGGAACACGCTAATATAATATAATACCTACTTGTCAAACTGAAAACTGACAACTGAAAGAGTTTTGGCGGGCATGTCACTTTCATACTAAGTAGGTATGAAAGTGAAAAACCACACCAACAATAAAAAGTAGAAGTCTTCTACTTTTTATTGTTGGTGTGATTTTATAATTTTTTCCCAAATTGTGTTATTTAGATTTTTGATGTTCATTATTGGTAAAGTATTAGCTATTAATATCTGTTAACTTGCACTTGCAAGATGTTCTCAAAACCAAAATGTATAATTCCTGTGACATTTGGTGTGAATATCGGAAAATAGGGCTATTTCTTTCGTGAGTTTTAGCTAAAACATCGTTAAAATAACTTTATTATCCTATTCATTGGAATTTTACATTATTTTGCCCAGTTTTGTAGTAATTATCGATGGTATTCCCTGCCTACCTAGCATACGCCAACGAGATATCTCACTCTCCAGCGTAGCTAGCACGGGGTTTCCCAGTCGATTCTTCGGAAGAAAGTAATGGCAGTTTCTTTCCCATGTCTACATATCTTATTCCCGAGCATGGCACCACCCATCGACTTGAGTTTCAGTGGACAAAGACAAGAAACTCTTTCCATAGCAACCATTAAAGCAACGGCAATTTTTTTTTTGACATTTAGTTTCTTGGTTCTTTTTTTTTAATTATGGCACCTCGGCTATAAAACCATGGCCAGTGTCGAGTAAATGGCGGCTAATTAAAAAAATCGACGTGTACCAACCTTGTCTATAGCCGGAATTATAGTTTTGATCTACGAAATACGAATAATAAAAACTAAGGAACTTTATTATTCGTAGTTTGTAGATCAAAACTATAATTCCGGCTATAGACAGGGTTGCTATTCATCGATTTTTTTAATTTACCGCCATTTACTCGACACTGGCAATGGTTTTATAGCCAAGTGCCATAATAAAAATAAAAACAGAATCAAGAAACTAAATGTCAAAAGCGGATCGTCATGCTTGACATATAGATTTTCAAATGCGAAAGATATCGAGATACGAAAGAAACTTTTACTCCAATGTTTTTCCGGTAAAACTGTCAAAATTTAGTTTCTTTCGTTTGTCTACGTGCTTGTGCTAGCTATGCAGATAATTAAATTTTGACATTATCTCGACCAAACTCTATAAAATGTGTTATTTCGATGATAGATCTACGCGAGAAAAAATGTTTGTCATGCTAGGGTGAATAGAGATGAAGAGACAAACCATCAAACGTCGAGAAAACATGTAGAGTGTTATATCTCGTTGGCGTATGCTAGGTAGGCTGGTATTACCGATAGTTGTCTACCAATGAATAAAGAAACAGATGGAAGCGACATAACTACAAAAAAGTGTGGCCGGCGCCATATTGCCAAGAACTAAACATGGCGGTCTATAGTGATGGGACACTCGGTTGATATTTGTCGAGGATATTGATAAACTAAGATGTTATAAGTGAGCGTCCTGCTATATTATATATTATATATTTTAATATCAAAAATGTTTTTTTTAATATTATATAAAAAAAATCATTTTTGCCTATTTTGCCTATTGATATTATAGGCAAATATGGTTTTTTTTATATAGGAGCCTCCTTAATTTTAATAGAACTATTTAATTTATTTTAAGTTTATTAATTATTATTTAAGTTGCCATTATTGATATCGGGCAAAACTTACCAAAAAATCGGACAAATACTAGTTGTACTCGCGCACGACATGTTTACAGTTTATTTTAATTTCTACCATCAATTATTATTATTATTATTAAAGTATGTATACAACTGAGTATTTTGTAAACATTTCAAGTGCCTATTTTTCCGATATTGATATTTTTTCAAATATCGATATATCGATATTTTCTTTCAATTTCGACATCCCTTTAATACGACACTTTGTACCTCGGAGAACCGGAACATAAAATGGCGGACCGGTCACAGTATTTTGATTTGGTAGAGACCATTATGCCGAGTCCACTTATAAAGGTCAATGTTGTCTACCCATACCACAGAATATATATTAGTAGTACCAACCCATACGCCATCTAGTTACTAAAATGGAAACTGTTTGACAATCAAATTAAAAAAAAATAGGAAAATGATTAATTAGTTTTCATTCTTGTAACGACAATGTCAAGAGTTCAGACAATGCCAGGCTGCCTCTTCACTCTTGTGCCTTTGTTCACGAGTCGCACTTGGCCGTTTTTTAAGAAGATCGGCGTGAAATGGATTGTCCGGTGATATCATTTCCGTGACATTGACATGTTCTATAGATGTGTTCTTAATTATACCAGTGTATTAGCTCAGTAATGACTATCGTTTGTCGAGATTTGATTGGTCGCTTAGACGTCAGATTGCACTCATTAGCATACTATTACTAGTAAAGGAACGCCCCCTGGGCATAGATTTGTCAAATTTTGGCCAAATCAAAAACCAAAATAATTCTTCGATATTATTTCTCATATTCATAAGCTATTAATATAGCGAAAAACAAATTAAATATCTTTGATTGTTAGGTATAATGGATTACAATACATATTTATAACTCTTCCGTAATTGGTTATATGTCGCAGTAATAACTAGGGTAGGTAAGTAAAAAAATTAATTAGAGAAGTTGAAATACTTTCTGTCAAGAGATGAGATGAGAGATGTTTGTTATAAATTCTAGTAAAATTGAGTAATTGAAGATGTCGGACAAGGGCATATCTATTGGGCAAAGAGTGATCGTAACAGGCAAAGATGTTAAGGGCACCGTGGCTTACTTAGGCCATCCTACTTTTGCCACTGGAAAATGGATTGGTGTTATCCTGGATGAACCTAAGGGCAAAAACAATGGCACAGTTCGTGGTCACGCCTATTTTAGCGTAAGTAGTACATTCTATATATAATGCAAACACACTCTCTAACAGTAAAAATTGAATGATGAAACAATTCTTAAAATAATGTGTTTAAAGTGAGACTTGTAATTTTCAGTGCGATGACAACTACGGTGTGTTCGTGCGCCAGACGCAAATACAGCTTCTGGATAAGGATGACAACCCCAAAGAGATGACAACATCTTCGGAGGAGCCCAAGTCTTCAGCATCCAACAGGCGGCTCAGTAGGTAAGACACAACTCATTTTAATTATAGTGGGCTGTTGATTTTTAAGGTTCAGTTCACACCAAATTAGAAAAGTCTACCTAAGACAGGTTGACACAGTGTCACACAATTTGCAGTTTTAAAATTGTATTTATTTTATGCATTGCCAAATCACCTTGTAATGTCCCAGTTTTGTGTGAGCTGATCCTAATGAGGCTATTATATTTAAACATTTATCTTAAAAATTATTATTAATAATGGTAATAATAACTAATTAAACTAAACAGTAATTAAATTTTAACAGTTCCAAAAATAAAATTTGTACAATACGTTATAAGCATAAATGAATTTAAAAAGTAGTTTTTTTAATATATAATATAAGACTTATAATTTTCTAATTATAGTCTAGTTTGGTATTTAAGGTGTTGTCACTTGTATTGTGTTCATAATTAGAATTAAGATACCAATCTATTACATACTTTCATTATTAGTGCTAGTTATAGAACCATATCATTTAATATCACATCATTTTTGGTAAAATAACAAAACTAGCTGACATCATAGTAAACAAATCACTTAGTTCTTTCTAACCGATAGTGTTTTTTTCTTGCTAGTATAACTGTGGCCCAGAGATCTAGACCAACTACGTAAGTACTAGATTATTGTAGAGTGCACCATTATAAAAGCTTTACACAGATGCTTTATGAATAATTTACAGTATTTTATTTACTCTGTACCTGAATATGCTAATTAAGGGTGGGTTGCACCAACTTACTTTAACTATAACTTTAACCATAACAAAATGTCAAATGAACTGTCAAATCCCTAGTAAAAGTCCTTAATGGATGCCATATTTGACAATAATCTTAACCTTAACTATAACTACACTTCTGGTGTAACCCACCCTTAATCAATATTATATAGCCATTATGTTTTGATTCACTCTGAGTCAATCAGCAAGAAGTATTTATGTACAGCAAAAAAAAAAAACTATATTATTGGAAGATTATCTACCAGGATCGAGCTACTGGTCTAATTTTAAGTCTAAATGTAAACAAAAAAATATGAAATACAATATTGTACATTTTGTATGGTTTGGTATGCATTTTTCATGCTGAGCAAATGAGTGATATATCTGGGGGCTATTTAAGGTTTTCTTATTCTTTTATTTACATTTAGATTAAGCTGGATCTGACCAGAGCATACTAAGATTCCGCAAGCAAAATTTAAACTTTTTTACTTATAAAAATATTTACACAGAGTATAAATATAAAAGTATTTGGCTGGCACCATTAAAGAAATTAATACCTCGATCATGGCAATAGCAGACACAATAGATTTTCAATTGTTATGCGGCAGCCGGGTGCCGCTTGGAAATTGATGGGTTGCATATATATATATATATATACATATATGCAAGAATTGCTCGTTTAAAGATATAAGATATTATAAACACTACTAGCTGTTGTAACTTACAGTGTCCCAATGGAAGTTGAAACACACTAGGTCAAAAAGTAGCCCTTTTAATATTGTATGTTTGGGCTCAGTAGTCAGTTCAGAGAATTGAGAACTACCAAACTCACTCACTTTCTCCCCTTATCTTCACTCTCTCAAAAATTGTTATAATATTAGTATAATCAGAACTTATTACGGTCCTATTCTTAGCACATAACAATAATAACTAAACATGTTTATATAAACTGAGTACTGAGTATGTTGCAACTGTAACGTCCATACTTATTACTTTAATTTAACGCATTACTGCACGTACAACAGGCTAGAAAGTAATCATTTATAAACTGTTTTTGTTCATTGCTTTATAATGTCTTGTATTTGTTAAAGTAAGTACTAGTGTCCTTGTGTCAAAAGTTATTATTAGTTCTATGGTACTAATACAATTTTATAATGTACATTTAGCCGCGTAATCTTTTATTAATATAAAATAATTATGCAACTGATGCACTATGGTAAGTCCTTATGTATCTAGCGCCTTTAACTATGTAACCGACAAGGACAAAGCAATTGCTTGTGCATTGTTAAATATTTTGGTTTCAAAGGGGAGTTAATATCTAACTTTGTTGCAGAAATTATTGAATGCAATTTGACTAAGTGTACTGTTAAAAGCCAAAATTGACTGTAGTTGCAATTAACACCATGTATAACATAACTGAAAACTGACCAGTGACCATATTGCTGGAGTCTTAGTAAATGACATTCAGTGCCGTAAATAGCCTTTATTGCGACCTGTGCGAGCTTATATAACTGCACCCTTGTTTTTTAACTGACTTCCAAAAAGGAGAAGGTTATATTATGTTGTTGTTGGCTGTTGATATTTTTTTTTTTGGAAAACATCTCTGGGGCGCAGCGGGAAGTACTCATCGGAAGCAATTCGAAAAAATAAGAGTCTGCCTGGTCTGGCCATTCTGGCCATTCTTGCGCCCTGTGAAAGTAGCAGCGCTGAAAGACCAAAATTTTTTTTCACATTTGTATGGGAAAACTCGTGACGCTCAGGCCCTTGCCCATACAAAAGTGAAAAAAATTTAAGTAACATTAGTAATATAACTTATAAGTAAGCCCAACATGTTGCGGGTAGCAACTAAGTACTAATAATATAACTTTGTGTGTTTGTCTCTAACCTAACTCACAAGGGTCCGGCGTAAGACATCGCCTGCGCAGACGAAAGGAACCCTGTCCATGTCGAGGTAAACAAAACGAGCATTGTATATTTTTGCACTCTAGCATTAGTCATTACGCATATTCAAGCTATAGACTATAGTCTGGTCGCCGAATATACGCAGAAATTTCACTGATTCATTGACACCTGCATTGTATATTGTTGTACTCTAGCATTTTTCCTATTGCACCTATGGTCTGGTCCCGGAGTACGCAGAAAGAGTAATTCATCGGTACTCGTGACACCTGCACTGTATAATATTGTTGCACTCTCTAGCATTACACCTACTCATGTTATATACGTATAGTTCGGTCGCGCAACGCGAAGAAAGTTTACTGACTCGTCGAAACTCGTGACACCTGCACTGTATATTGTTGCACTCTAGCATTATACCTCTTGTACCTATAGTCCGGTCGCGGAGTGCGTAGAAAGTTCAGTGACTCATCGTAAGGGTCAAATCACACCGAAAATCGTAATGGTAGCGCAGCGGCGAGCATTTTCAGTGTCATATGATTTTAAACTTTATCTTCATTATTGTAATACATAGTATCCCTTGAGAATTCGCGGCCTCGGGCGGCCGCGAGACTTTCCAAGTTTCTCAAGTTATACTATGTATTACAACAATGAAAATAAAGTTTAAAATCATGACACTAAAATGCTCGCCGCTGCGCTGCCGTTTCGGTGTGAATTGACCCTTACTCGTGAACTGCGCACTGTATAATATTGGTGCACATTCTAAGCATCATGCCTGTTTATTTTGTAGCTATAGGCTGGTCGCGGAGTGTGTAGAAAGTCCCCTTAAACTTATAAACCTAGTAACTCGTTACACCTAATAACTCGCACTTGTGGAAACGAGATAGCGAATGCGAGTGAAAGAGACGAGCAGATGTAGGTGTATTGCGACTTCTTGCTCCGCGACCTACTTATGCTATACCACTGACCACAGCATTGAATTTAAAAGCCAGTCCTCCCTTACTCTGTCTATATTGCGAAGCTATTAGTACCATCGAGGAAATTGATTCCTAGGCAGTTGACAAACCAACGTCATTTGGTCGGATCATCTCAATTCAATGTTCATTGTGATCTGTCGGCTGGGTTTGACGTAAAGCGACCAAACTAGTACCTAACTACGTCGGTCCCCCATCTGCCTAGGAATCAACTTCTCTGATAGTACAATAGAAAATATGTTTGCTAGTAAGAGGAATAAAAGTCATTCTTTACTCTGTCTAAACTAGTACAAAAGCTTCGGAATAGAGAGAGTAACAAAAAGGACTGACTTTTATTCATCTTTTTTACAAAAATATTTGTTTCACTCTGACAATCCATGTCCATGCTGTCTTTATCTATCGAGTTAAATATTTTTTTTAATAAGTACCTAAGTAAAATGTATTAAACATGCATTTTATTATCGTATGAACTTTGTATTTTTTTATTATTATACATTTTATTATTGTATGTTCTGTTTATTGCGAGGTTATATTTTGTTAGAATTTTCTTAGGGCGAGACCGCACAATAAGCGACACAAGACGTGAAATGTCACGTAGTGCGATCTCACCCTTAAGCAATAATTTCTTAGCATCTAGGTGTACCTAGATAGGTACACTTATTATTTCTATATACTAATGTTATGGTATTTTGCTAGTTGTGTATATAGTATTATTTCGCCTGTCCATGTTTTTCTTTTGTATGTGTTGGTTTGGTACTTGGTCAATCTCTATTGACATAAGTTCCGTTTCATGCATATGACATTTTTCAAATGTTTTAGTAACAATAATTTTATACTCCTATTTCACAGGTAATATTTATAATTTTATATTAATAAGTTAGCATTTAGCAACTTCTCATTTTTATTCATTTACAATTATAGGAAACATTTGTTTTTGTAGATGGAATATAATTTATTGCATTTTGATTTTTTTTTGTTTTCTTGTAAAAAAACCCGTAGCAAGGAATATGAAAACTGTCACCCATATCATCTTAAAGCGCACAAACTATAGTAGTAGTTTTTCAAATTTTGTTCTAGTTGACATATAGTTTAAATTATCAATATTTTATTTGTTGCTTGGGATAATGTTTTAGAATTTACCATTATGCCGAAGTATATCTATTGTCCTATATTAATTAAAGGCATAGACATACAATATTAATTCAGATACTTAATACATAAGTAATTAAGCAGCATAAGTTTGCAAATTCTGCTCTGTTCTTTTTTATTATGTTTAAAATTTTGTGCTAATCTCTATTATATTGCATAACTATACTGTTTTACAGCTACAATTATATACAGCACCCATCTTACTATAGGTATTATGATAAAGCTAAGAGCCGTTAACGCGGTTGTATTTTGTGTAAAATATACAGTTACCATTATGCTTGTTTATATAGGCACCTGCAAAATGTGCTAAAATGCTTGAGGAGTCGTTGTCGTTTGCCTTAGCATATCCTTCTGAGTTCTGACTCAGTGCAAAAACAGTCTCAGGGAGTCCTGAGACTGTTTTTGCACCATAGGTTTTTAAACATGCCACACCGTGAGAAAACGAGTGACAGATCTTTTGTCTTACAAGCCTAAAGCTATGTTATGCTGCATCTCACTCTCTCGCGGTTTGCAGCTACGGCGCGCATAACGTTCCCGGTCCACCAACTGCAGGGGATGATGCGACAGTGCCTCACAGTCACAATGCCGAAGTGTTCTAATGCTTAATTGGAACAAGAATTCATTTGAAAGTGCTTGATTGTGCGCCGCATTGCTGTAGCTGAAAAATTCAATTTTAAGCGTAATGGCTCATAGTGCGCTTTACTGCTGCATTGGTCAACCGGGAGTATCGAATAATGCTGTCTGGTGCTGCAATTGGGAAACAGCAATTACACATACGGGGTGTATTTCGCAAAGGCGAGACCGCACTAAAGCGACGTTACGCTACAGCGACGCTACACTTCACGTTCTATAAAACGGTATATACGGCTTCGCTTATACGATTTCATAAAATATTTGGTCGTTACGTGTCGCGTCGCATCGCTGCCGCTTAGTGTCGCTTAGCGCTGTCTCACCTTAAATGCGTGCTGTCAGTTCCAGGACGTCGCTGGCTAGCAGCCGGCAGTCGCTGACGTCGTACGTGTCGCCGACTGCCGAGCGCGCCGCCTCACCAGACCTCGCCAAGCGCGCCTCCTTCGTTGAGGTATGTAATTTGGTAACGGTTGGCGCTGGTTTTTGACAGACAATGTATGGAAACGAAGATTTGAGTTGTAAATAGTTAAACTACTGCAGCTGTCATTATCGAAAAATATGTAAGCCATAGTTGATTACATCTAACTTATTGTAGAGTTTCTTATTGTCAACTATAATGATTTATTTCTATGCTTAGACCGGGTTCGTGGAGACGCTGACGCCGCAGTATACGCCGGGCCAGAGCCTGACGTCGCCGCAGCCCAGCGCCGCCGCCGTCGAGGACCGGCTGGCCAACATGCAAGCGCAGCAAGAGGTGAGACAGAGTTAAATAGTTGTTCCTCTCTTACGCCGGGCCACAGCTTGACGTCGCCGCTGCCCAGGACCGGCTGGCCAACATGTAAGCGCAGCAAGAGTTAAGACAGAGCTATATAGTTGTTCCTCTTTTACGCCGGGCTACAGCCTGACGTCGCCGCAGCCCAACGCCGCCGTCGTCGAGGACAGGCTGGCCAACATGCAAGCGTAGCAAGAGGTGAGACAGAGCTATATAGTTGTTCCTCTCTTACGCCGGGCCACAGCCTGACGTCGCCGCAGCCCGGCGCCGCTGCCGTCGAGGACAGGCTGGCCAACATGCAGGCGCAGCAGGAGGTGAGACAGAGCTATATAGTTGTCCCTCTCTTACGCCGGGCCAGAGCCTGACGTCGCCGCAGCCCAGCGCCGCCGCCGTCGAGGACAGGCTTGCCAACATGCAGGCGCAGCAGGAGGTGAGACAGAGCTATATAGTTGTCCCTTTCTCAACACTTGTTTTCTCTCATGTGCAGTCATCCACCAAGATAGGTGGATCCGTGGTGTCGTGGTTGTGTATCCCGTGAATCCTGTGGCCCTGCCTAAAGCGGAAAGTAGGAACACTCGTTGGGGTTTAGTTGGTGTGCCCGGGCGCGGCCTTTATCGCCCTGGGGAGTCTCACGTACCCCGGTGGCCATCCCCAGACCGCCGAGGATGAGTAATTGCATTTTCCCAACGATAAAAAAAGATAGGATTTCGTGGTGGATGGATCATAAAAGAATCAACTGATATTCTACGCAGAATATACAATTAATAATTCCAAAAACGTTTAACAGATCGCCCAACTGAAGGCGGACAACGAGGACCTGCGGGAGAAGCTGGAGACGCTGAAGATCCGGCGCGCCGAGGACCGCGACAAGATCCGCGAGCTGGAGCGCCTGCGCCTGCAGCTGGACCAGGCCAACGAGTTCAAGGCCAAGATCATGGAGTCCCAGGCGCAGCTGCAGAGAGACCTGGAGCGGGCTAAGAAGGAGGTGAGTGATTAGTGATTACCGACGTTATAGTGTGTCAAAAGTGTTGCTTAGCAAATAATGTACACCCTAGTCCAGGGGTGGCGAACGTTTTCGTAACAACATGACCTTCTCTAAAGAAATCTTTCTAAAGAAGTCATTAACGTGCCATTCAATTTTTTTTTTGATTCTGTGCGTATTTCAAAATTTGTCTAATTTGCTCATAATGCATTCCTTAATTGTTGGTAAAATAATTTCGATTAGTTTTGGTGACCAGTAACGTGCTCCGATGTCGCGTGCCATTGGTTCGCCATTCCTGCCCTGTCCTGCCTGTCAATGGGGGCATGCCTAAGTAGTATCGGATGAAGGGAGCAGAATAGGGCTGAAATGTTTAGGTATATTTTCGTTACGGTATTTCTCGATTCTCAATAGCTTAATACTGGTTATTTGTTGGGCTAATAACTACAACGGATAATAAATTGGGATAAAAAAAGAAGCGAGCATATTCTCTCAAAATGCCGGCAACGCACCTGCAGCTCTTCATATGCTGCGAGTGTCCATGGGTGACGGTAGTCCATCAGGTGACCCATTTGCTCGTTTGCCACCTTATTTTATAAAAAAATGTCTCCAGGTGCGGGAGGCTCAAGAGGCTTTGGAAGTCCACTCGGACGAGACCGCCGAGCTGGCCGAGGCGGCGGAGATGGCGGCGCTGGACAAGGAGATGGCGGAGGAGCGGGCGGAGGCGCTGCAGCTCGAGCTGGAGCAGTGCCGGGAGAAGCTGGAGGAGGCGACCCTGGACCTGCAGCTCATGCGCGCCGAGATGGAGGCCGGCGGGAACATACGTGAGTGTGATCCTATAAGTGGTGGAGGCACAGAGAGCATTCAAGTATGGCCACCCCCCCCCCCCCCCTCCAAACAAAGTAAGCCAAAAATGATACATAACATTTTTGTGTTACTTTATTTGGGCAGTATTTTTTTGTAGAAGAACGCGTTACGTAAAACGAAGCTCGAACATGAGTTGTAACATTTAATAGGTCCCTCTACTTGCCTTTTACGTAATATGTAATACTTAAAGGCTCTTACAGGCTCCTACGATGAGTCGAAATCAGATGACTGTGGTTTTGGTGATTAATTCGAGCTTGTCAAATGTACTGTTTAAGTAATGTTTTACTCAAAATCTATATTGTTTAAAGAAGTACAACTGTTTAAAACCATTAGAGACGTGATCGCATCACGCATTGAGTACGTAATTTACGATTTCTTTATTGTATAACTATATAATGTTTATCTAAAGCTCAAATCAATCTCCAAATAGATTATAGAACATGGGGTTGTATTGTGCTGGATACACTTGATCTTATAAATAATTTCCCACTTGCGTCAGTTAGGCGTAAATATGCTTTAGCGGGCCTTTAGACGAGCAATTTTATTGTGCAATATCACGTGTTGCGTAATATCATTGACCGTCTAGGGTTGATATTGACATCGCGCGCCTTCAATCTAATTGTAAAATATACTGTTCAATAAAATTGATGCGTGATATTGCACAATACATTTGATCGTCTAGGGACCGGCTTAGAATAATTAAAGGACAGCTTATATTATGTCAGTCATACAAAATATTTATATTAGAACACATATTTATGACCATAAGACAGCACCTTATATTGTTTTGGCATAATTCTCATTGCAATATTTTTCTTTTCAAAAGCATTCCAAGGTCTGGCTGGATTTTTTATTTTTATCGTAGACAGGTACACTAGGGCAGTAGATAATTATTATTTTCCGATCAAAATGATCCAATATTTTGCTGAATGGATTCTGTTATCAGAGTTTTCGAGCTATTTTATTATTTCTCTGTAGCTAGTATTCATATTCAGTAATATGATTATCAAACTTATTATTTTTTGCCCTTTTTACATTAACACTTTTTTTAGTAGTTACCATTTGGTACAATTAAAAAATCTCATTATGGTAGATGTCAAACAACACAATACAAAACATACTACCTCAGAATGATACAATAGTAATAAAATTATTTCACATTATAGAGAATATTTTAAAGAAATTTAAACATGTACGTACTATTTCTTTATTTATTGTAATTAACATTATTTTTTATAGTTCTCGTACATATTAATTTCACGCATACATTGTGTAAATTCATGTTATATTGGTCTGTCTGTTTGCTATCAATGGCATTTTTTTATTAAAAAGATGTCTTTAAAGTACAACTAGAAAGAGAGCTACATATAGTTATCTCGCGTTCTTTCGTAAGTGTTTCAAAACGAAGACAGATCAATGGTTTCTCTCTCATGTTACATTATAATAATAGTGTTTGAAATGTATGTGTGAAGTTGTGTGATTAAAGCATGCTGCGTGTATGTGTTTGTGTCGGCCCAACTGACTTATACTTACCACACTGACGACTGAAATATTGACTACATCCGACTATTACATTGAACATTGAATAAGCCTCTTAGTAGAAGCCAACAATTTGGGATTAACATATTGCGACAAGTATCAACACAATGCAAAATGGTCCAATCTTGGAACCAAATATTTCCAATAAGTAGGTACCTGCGAATTCGTATAATTGAGTACAGAACCCCAATTCTTTTTTATGTCAATATCTACAACTATAATAAGTTACTGTCACTAACTGACTGACTGATTTAACACTCTTTTTGAACGTTGAGTCCACAATGACTGGCCTAACATTTGACTGACTGACCGACTGAGTGACTCACGTACCGAGTGACTGACACACACGCGGGCCATGCATGTACCGGGGTGGTATCATAGAGCACCCGTACGCAGCGGGCGGCGAGGGCGCGACGGGCTACGAGGTCCGCCAGCTGCAGCAGCAGAACGTCCGCCTGCGGGACACGCTCGTCCGCCTGCGGGACCTCTCCGCCCACGACAAGCACGCCATGCAGAAGATGCAGAAGGTAATATACATACTAATATAAATGCGAAAGTATGTCAGTCTGTCTGTCACCTCTTCACCGCTAAACCGATTTTGCTGAAATTTGGTATCCCATTTTATACTGGGAAAATGCACGGTTCCCGCGCGATAAACGAATGTTGGCGTAGCGGAGTAGCGGGAATTATCTATAGTTATCTTATATACCTTTTTCCCGTAGTCGCGGCATCGTATGCAACAGCTCGACTGATTTTAATGAAATTTAGTGCAGATGTAAAGTAAAAGACAGGATTATTTTCATAACATCACATAGATTTCGGTGTTGACTTGTGGCTGGTTAGTGGATTGACAACAAGCGAGCTACGCAGGAGTTACTAAAAGTTCCGAAGTGTGGGTTAAGTATACAAGAACAGTCTACAGGGTGTAACAAAAATAAGTGATAATACTTTAGGGTGCGTACGTGTTCCTTGTAGAGAGTTCACTGTGAAAGTAGCAGCGCTGAAAGACAAAAAAATTTTTTCACTTTTGTATGGGCAAGTTATAAAGTAAAATATTATCACTTATTTTTGTTACACACTGTATATTACTCTACAACGACTTACCCACAACGGTTAACGCGATCGACGTGAAGCGTCTTTTTACATGCCAATTTTAAGGCCAAACTTTAAAAACTACACCTCACAGGAGTCTAACTGCCACACTGAAAACGAGTATTAATGATTACTTAACTTTAATTAAATGAAGATCTTCACATAAGTCCCACACATTATCTGTCAAACCCTACATTAATTCATCAAGCCCCATACGCTCACCGGTGAACGAGACACAATAGAATATCTATTGTGTCTCGTTTTCCCACGATCAACGGGTTAAATTACGGATAAGTGATTAATATTCGTCTCTGAGTGTGGCAGCAAGACCGTTTAGTGTTAGCTGTAAGTATGTATCTGTAACTTTAATTTATACTCAATTTATACGTAGGACCTGGAGCAGTACAAGTCTGAGATAGCTGAGCTGAGCCGCACCAAGGAGAAGCTGTCGTCGCGCGTGGAGGAGCTGGAGGCGCAGGTGGCGGACCTGCGCGAGCAGGTGGACGCCGCCCTCGGCGCCGAGGAGATGGTCGAACAGCTGGCCGAGAAAAAGATGGCGCTGGAGGACCAGGTGAGGAGCAGCAGGCTGAAAACAACGATCTGAAGTATATTCTTCAAAGAAATATGCACTATTTTTCTTTAAAAAAAACTATTTTTGTATAGAAACAGAAGTGAAAGCAAGAATTTTTCAGTTCACCATGCTTCGATATGATATTCCAGCAGATTCTTTCGATTCTTATGATAGCTCAGTCTAGCGCCCAGTTCGAAATAAGTATTTGTCTTGGGGACCCAATTAATGACTTTATAACTAATTAAACTTCCAGGATATTTAACAAAACAACCACTTATAATATTGTTGTGTGGTCCAGGTGGAGCAGCTGAAGCAGGACGTTCAGGAGCTGGAGGCGCTGCAGGAGGTGCACGAGCAGCTGGTGGAGTCCAATCGTGACCTGGAGATGGACCTGCGAGAGGAGCTGGAGATGGCGCACGCTGCTACACGGGAGGTCAGTACAACAGTTAAAATTATGATAATATATGCGTGACCTTAGAGGGGACCCCCCAAATCTACTATGGAAGTCTTCTATACAGTGTGTAACAAAAAAAAGTGATAATACTTTAGGGTGTGTACGTGTTCCTTGTAGAGAGTTCACTGTGAAAGTAGCAGCTCTGAAAGATGATTTTTTTTTTTCACTTTTGTATGGGCAAGGGCCCGAGCGTCACGAGTTTCCCCATACAAAAGTGAAAAAAAAATTTGGTCTTTCAGCGCTGCTACTTTCACAGTGAACTCTCTACAAGGAACATGTACACACCCTAAAGTATCATCACTTATTTTTGTTACATTCTGTATAAGTCTAAATTAAATTAATGAAATTGGTATCCCCCTCATTTTTGCCGAGCGATCTAAAAGTTGTGTGTGATCAGTTGTAAATTGTAGGTTGTCTGGAAGAAACTGCTGCAATTAGTTAGACTGTAATATGTATTGTGTTTTTCACTAAGTGTGCAAATAGTAAAAAAATCCTATTATTTTCTACGTCCGATTTGTTTGGATTTTATTCTGCTCAAGCTCATTAAACATTGAGTCTTTCTAGGTCATTGAAATGTTATAGTATTGTTTTGTCATGTAGGCTGTGCGCGAGCGCGAGGCGGCGCTGGAGACGATAATGGACCGCGACGCGACCATCGTCAAGTTCCGCGAGCTCGTGCAGAAGATGACCGAGCAGCACGCCGACCTGCGCGCACAGTTAGACTCCATACAAGGTAACAGCACTAGTTTGTATGGTTAGAACTTCCAAAAACATCAAACAAATCCTATTTACGAATATGCGACAGAAGAAAACTTAATTTACCCCCTTCTAACTTACTAAAAGTAAGTTGAAATGCAGGGTAGATATGCCTATTTCTTCGTTTGTATCGAGATGACGCCCGCAATTTTGTTGCCCCGAAATACCTTTTCTGTGCGGAAACCGTACATATTTTTGAATCAAAAACAATCCTAATAAATAATAGATTTCGTTTTAAATATCTCATATATATCATACTAAATTTATATATATAGCTGACAGACATTTCGCATTTAAAATATATTAGTACGAATTTTAAATTGGCTTTACATTCGGCCTTGAAATTGTCTTTCTTACAATACTAACATTGAATATGTCCTACAGCGGGCGGGGCACGCGCGGAGGAGGCGACGGTGACGTCAGCGGAGGGGCGGGGCTCGCCGGCCGCGGAGCTGGGCTCGCTGGTGGCGGCGTCGCGCGCGTCCACACGCAGCATCGACCTGCAGCTGCGGGCGCTGGAGCTGACGCAGGCGCGCGCGCGGGCCGACTACCTGGCCGCCTGCCTGCCTGACCACTTCATGGCATCCGGAGGTAACTGATGAAACTATAGATTTTTTTAAATAATTATTTTTCAATGTTTTTCAACATAATAACATAAACTCGACGTAATAAACGATACCAATATAATATACATACCAATTTAAATAAAAATATAAAACTTCTTACTTAACTCAGGTACATTTGATAACTTTTGTTAAAAATGGCGTGATTGAGATTTTTTTTTTAAGTTAAGAGGTGCTAATAAAGATTTTTACACTCAGGTGACCACGACGCGATAATGTTTATCCTGCTGCTGCAGAGACTCCACACGAAGTCCGAGATCATACTGGGCCAGATCAGAGAGAGGTGAGCTATTCTATGTACTTTGATTCCTTGGCAGTTGACGGACCTAAGTCATGTCAATTCAATGTTAGCTGTGATCGGTCGGATGGGTTTGACTTAACGACAGATTGGCTCTAATTTTTTTCTCTATAATAATAATACTGTGATACGTTCCCAGGTTCCCGGCGGTAAACGTGTGGGACCGCGAGGTGATCACCAAGACTCACACCGCCGTGCAGTACAGCTTCCGCTGCCAGCTCGAGTACCAGCTGCAGATGATACAGGTGACGACTACAGTCGTAGAATGCCTTGGCACTTTTCTACGTGTCTCTTGGGATGAATAGATTGCTCCCACGTTTTTTTTACGTTTGTGTTTTTGAAAAGACAAATGGCAATAGCCAGTTTTAAAGATGTACTCATTTCTACGTATGAACCGCGATCGTAATTCGATCAATCGATTGTTACGACATCAATATCAAAACTCACCAAAGGCAAACTACTAATATAGTTAAAAGAAAGGTTACATTTTTATTTCGTGTTGTAGCCTAAAGATTGATTTTCATTCACACAGTGCATGGTGTCGATGTGGAGCGGCGCGCTGGAAACGTGCTCGCCGGAGCGGCTGCTGCGCGCGGCGTCGGCGCTGCCAGACGCGCTGACGCAGGAGCGCGCGCTCGACGCCGCCGCGCACCTGCTCAAGGGCAACGAGCTCGACGAGAACTGCTCGCTGGAGGGTACGTACTGCCGCCTACTAGACGCCAGCTGTTGACTTGACTCTAAATCATGCTGAAACGAGACCAGACGAGGTGCGATATGATGCATTAAGGTGATCGCACATGCGTCACCACTGCACGCGCCGTACGCCCCGCATTTTAGAATTCGTTGTATGAAATGACGTCACGAAATGCGGCGCGTGCGGTGCGGACAAATGTGCGATCAGCTTTATAGCGATACGATACGGCTATTTGAATTTACATTTTCAGTGACATCGTAAAACCGCACGAAAGCCACACAACGCTGCAGCCGAGCGACGCGACCTGACGCGAACTGATGTTTTGCAAACTATTATATTGATGATTTGTCTATTATATTGATTATTTGAACGTGAAGTGTCGCTTCTGTGCGAATTATCAAAATAGGTTCATAAACAATTAAGTTATCCTCCTCCTTTTTTGAAGTCGCTTAAAAAAACTCTTATTGATGTTACATGCCACAGGTATCGAGCGTTGCTGGACGTATCTTGCGGCGATGTGGGCGGCGCTGGGCATGAGCGGTGTGGAGGGGGCGGCGTGCTCGCGCGACGTCGTGCTGCACGCGTGCGGCGCGCTCGACGCCCTGGCGCGCGCGCTATACGCCGACAGCAACGCGCTGCATCATGTGCTGCAGGTATACAGCTGTTGGGGGGAAAAAATAGTAACACATGCGTTTCTATGAAAGTATCAAACGAGAAAAAACATTGTATAGCGCACTATACAATGTTTTTTCTCGTTTGATACATTGTACAAAATTTATACTATAAATGATTTACTCAGATGATTTATTTGCTCTGAGATGGGTCAAAGTTAACACTGGTTAAAAGGTAAAAAGTTAATACCACATTTTTACCGACTTCCAAATAGGAGGAGGTTATATGTTTGGCTGTGGATATTTCTTTTTCTTTCATAAAACATTAATAACAAAATATTCCGCGTCTCCGCAGTCATCAGACCACCAGCTGGAGCTGGGTCAGCTGCACGCGGCGATCCAAGAGAGCTGCGCGGCGCTGCAGCAGCAGCTCAAGAACGTGCGCCGCCGTCTGCCGCCCGGCGTCCGCCTGCACGACCTCAATATTGACCAGCAGGTACCGTTTAGCGTGGCTTAGGTCCTGTTTCG
Organism: Aricia agestis; assembly: GCF_905147365.1. Lineage (NCBI taxonomy): Eukaryota > Metazoa > Arthropoda > Insecta > Lepidoptera > Lycaenidae > Aricia > Aricia agestis. The sequence goes on along the minus strand of NC_056408.1, from coordinate 22,175,040 downwards.
CCACTTCCTGATAATCTGAATCTTATCTGACAGATGGAGTAGAGTATTCTGTCTGATAAGTTGTGGATAGCCTATCCGGCACTTATCAGGAAGTGGTGAAACAGGCCCTTAGTGCGCATTAAGCGCGTATTTCTTTACTGCGCACTTTTTGTATGGCGTTGACATGGACACGATCGAAGGTGTACAAAATGCAATAGCTACAATATTATGTTATGCTTACGATAAACCAACGAGTCCAACGACAAACGCGTGTAGCGTTCTGACTTCTGATTGGTCAAAACTCTAAAATTAGTCGTATGGTGTTTGTTTCATGTAAGAATACTATTTTATTCCAAAAGGTCTGAGTGAGTCAAAATGCATTGGCTAGTTTCGACATCTAGTATCAAAATGTATGGGATTTGACATCTAACCTCGCTGCCGAAACTAGCAAATTCATTTTCACTAAGCACTGACTGAATGAAAGTCTTATTTATGTTTACTTAAGACTTAAATCCTTAAGTAGTATATAAGGTCAAATACCGTACTACATCCAATTAAATTATGAAAGTACTAAATATGTAAAAAATTGGACACCCAGACACTTATTATTAATTATAATGATTTTTATAATAGATTTTTAATTAAAACGTTATCACACATTTTTACTACAGACAATTTATAAGTAATTATTATCATTCATTATCATCAGCTGGTGGAGCGCCTCCGCGGTTCAAGCGCGAGCGCGCTGTGGAAGTGCGCGCGGGCTGTGAGCCTGGCGGCGCGCGCGGGGCTGGCGCTGGCAGCGACGGCAGGCCCGCGCGGGGACGCCGCCCCCCTCCCGCACTCCGCCCTCGCCGCGCTCTGGCCGGCCGCCATCGACCGCGCCTACCACCAGGTTGAGGTACGCATTAAATGATGCGTACACCATTTTAATACGCACACTTACGATTAATATGAAAGTCAGGTAATTAAAGGTCGATACAAGCTGTTTACGAAACTAAACGCTTGTAGGCATCCAGTTTAGAGAACGATCGATTCCCGCGTCCTACTTTACAACGTAATTTCACGTTTCTTAGAGTAGGAAGCTATACAATGGTCCTCCATTGTATAGCTTATGAACTCTTTAAAGACAAGGATCTCTCTTAAAACTCTTTAAAGACAAGGATGTCTGTTTCATTGGAAATGATGCTTTATAGACAAGAATGAAACATTGCGTAATCGCTTACCATTGTGTAAAGTGACCCTTTTGTGCCCAAAATCATAATATCAACGAAAATAAAATCCTTTTGGCCTAGTCGAGTAATTTATACCGTCATCCCCAGGAGGAGCAGGGTCCGGTGAAGACGATCCGCGCTGCGCTGGCGCTGGTGACGGCGGACGTGGCGCAGCTCGCCACCTTCGCCCAGGACAAGGAGTACGACGCCATGGCGCTCACCAATGTCCCCGTTGAGAAGGTACCACTAATTTTAGGGTCACACGTGCTGTACCCGACCACTACAAACGCTGCCACGAGAAGCTAGAAGCAGCTTTAAATGTATCAAAAGCGCCCAACGACGATGGTCGTTATCGCTAGATCAGTGATCAAACGGGTTATTATTACTAGATCGCGATCATCGTATTCGAATATTATAAATATTCGCATAATATAACGACTGATAACGTTTCAGCCGACCCCACCCATAGTTGTGCGAGCGCAGCACGTGAAGAAGCAGCTGGAGGAGACAAAGACGCTCACCATCCGCCTCGAGAATAAGGAGGCTGACATCAAGGAGCTCAGGAAGGCCTTAAAGGTAACATATTATTATAGGAAAACTATAGAAATTTTGCAATTTAATGAGATGTTGTTAAGGAACAAAAATCGAGTTAGGCAGCTCAGCAACTTAGCTATCTGTTTAAGCTGGCTTCAACAGGTTAAATATGTCTTTGCCCGGCGGCACATTATCCGAATTTCTGATCACACAAATTCGGACGCCCGGCCTGATCATACATTTTGACACTTCAGAATTCTGATAGTATGCAAGGTCGGTCTATCTGAATGTCAATAGACCTCTAGAGGTCTATTGACATTCAGATCAGAATATAGTTGTGGTTGTGTTTGTCCAGGCGAAGCAGGAGGAGGTGTCGGAGATGCAGATCCGGCGGGAGTTGGGCGAGCGCAAGCTGTCGGCGGCCGCGCGCGACGCCGAGCTGCGCGCCGAGCAGCTGCAGCGCCGCCTCGACGACGCGCACAACCAGCTCAAGAGGTTTGTGGATACTCTGTTAAGGGTGGGATGGAAAATTATGGCGCGATGAGCTGGAGGCATACCAGCCAAGCTGGTCAACGGTGCAGGAGCGAGCACAATAGAAGACCTTGGGGGAGGCCTTTGCCCAGCAGTGGGACAACATAGGCTAGAAAAAAAAGGGTACTGTTATCTGATGTTAATCGTCAATTGGTGGAGAAGAAACGAAGGAAGGATGTTGCGCTCTGATTGGCTAATACTGTTGTTGCTGTGCAGCCATTGGTGTGAACTATTTATTTATCGCGATATATAAGTAGCCGCAGCGTCGACGCAACGTAGATTTACAATACATCGGAGCAATATGACCTCGCTCTAAATACAGTCACTGCGCGGGTGACCTGTCGCCGTATTCACTAGACAGTTTGTCCAGGAGTACTAATAGCAAACCGGGCAAATAGTGCTTGCCCTGCTCGCCGTTGGCACTTTAGTGTAGTTTGTCAGTCGACTTTTGTCTACTGTCAGAGCCATTAAAACATAAGCTCGCGCATTGCAATTAAGCACATATTTATAACGTTATCCTAAAATATCGACAGGAAAGAGAAGGAGTTCGAGGAGACGATGGACCACCTGCAGCAGGACATCGACTCGCTGGAGAGCGAGCGCGGCGCGCTGCGGGACAAACTCAAGCTGTACGCCAAGCGCGGCGCTCACCACGGTACGTACATGATTCTCGTACTTCGAAACTCGATGCGTCAGATTCTAGGTACGAGCGTTGGGATAGTCCGTTAGTTAGACTATATTCTTTGATGTAGAGACGAAAGCTAGAGGGAAGCCTGGCCTACAAAATATATAAGTGGTGAGTGAAGCTGGTAGATTATAATATAATATATATATCCATATCAAGGATGGAGTTCGTATCCATATTATGGACAGATAGCTGATAGCTGATAGATAGAGCTCCACAACACAGCAAGACATCGACAGTATACAAAGGATTCTACACATGTCATAACATTCAGTGATGATGGATGTAAGTGTGTGTGCTCGAGATTTATTTTAGAAGTCTGGTAATGCAGCTAGTCTAGAAATGATGAATGTTGTGTACTAAATTTTGTCAATACCTTAGGGTGTGTACGTGTTCCTTGTAAAGAGTTCACCGTGAAAGTAGCAGCGCTGAAAGACCAAATTTTTTTTCACTTTTGTATGGGCAAGCGCCCAGCGTCACGAGTTTCCCCATACAAAAGTGAAAATTTTTTTTGGTCTTTCAGCCCTGCTCTTTCACAGTGAACTCTCTACAAGGTACACTTATGCTAAATACTCACATACGGTTTAGCTCGATAGTTTTACTCGAAATCGAGCAAAAACCAGCGTGTGGACCGCAAAACTCACAGCTCGATCGCATCGAGCCAGTTTGAGGGCTCGAATCGAGCTGGCTTGACTTTTTGACACAGTTACACTTCCTTAGTTTTTATTAGTCGTAGCTAATTTCCTTCGAAATGGAGTAAAACTATCGAGCAATACTGAATGTGTGGACGAAAGCCCGAGCCGTGGTTTTTACTTTACGTGCTCTCGCGAAAGTATTATCAATTAGTTTTGTTACACCTTGTATTATGTCATGAATTTGGATCATCATTTTCTCTTTTACTTGTGAGCACTTGGGCAGATTAATATCTCTAAATTAGTGCCCAGCACGAGTGAATAAGAAAATAGGATTACGAAGCGTGCTCTGTTACCAGACTATATAATAAGTGGGCTAGTGTATATCATTATACTGTGTACTTGTATTATCTATATTCTATATCGTGTATATTATCCACAATCTAACGTGCCCGTGTGTACGCAGCGGTGACGCCGCCGGCCGCGCGGGACTTCTCACGTAAGCGCCAAGATGTCTGCATGTATCTGAACACTATTAAACTTATTAACGACCCAGTTGAACTGATTTCGTTCGATATTACTTAAACAGATTCGAAATTGCTACAAATACTATAACAGTGAACTGTGTACAAATTCAGAAATTGTGGAGAAAAAAGCTAACCATATTTAAAGAAAAAAATGTAAATTGTATAATACATTTTCGTAGATTTAAGCTGTGAGAATAATAGGAAATCACTGTTGCTTATATTCCTCGAAATTCAGAAAATAAGGTATACTTTGAACTTGTAGAGTCATTCGCTCGTGTATATGATAACGTGTACGTACACGTAAGCTACGTGCAAAATGACAAGTCACGTGTTTTATAACTATCTCACCTTTCAGTTAGAGGTTGTTTCTACCTTCTAATGTTGCCCTCTCCAAAAGTACTATTCTAAACTGACAAAAATAAAACAATCTCGAACGAAATTTGTCGGCTGGCCCTCCGCTTGATATTAAACCGACGACGCTTTCTAGCGGTGGTGACGACGCCAGCGCCCGCGCCGCTGCCGCGTAAGGATGGATGTTATATAATCAGCATGTCGATGTTTTTATTTGCGATGTTACATATCTACAAGGCAGCTTTGGTCCTATGAAACGCCGCCATATTGTAAAATGTCAATTGACACAGCCGTTTCTCTCATCTTGTCAATGTAATTAAAGTGTCATTTTACTTTTTTATCCTCTTGAAAATGTCATCCATCGGCCAAAGCATCCTCGTAGATTCAGCTTTTTAATAACAGTCTGTGAAATGAAAAATGACGTCCGTAAATATGTTTGTAGGTAAGTATTTTCGGGTTCAATCCACAGACTGAGATTGTAATCAGTGTATTTAATAATTTTTCTAATGCCCTTTTCATCTAGCTTAGGGTCTCCAACTCTCCACACACACAGGCTTCTTATTTCGCCTTGTTTCTCTACTTCAAAAGGCGAACTTCAATTTTACGTATAGTTTCATTTGCAAAAAATTCTATAAATGTGTTAAAATTACCTATAACATGAACCTCTCTATATAATATATATATTCCTAGATTGTTAAGTTGCCAACATTTTGTTATGAATGAACCTCAGTATATAAAAATGTGTCCAAGTTTTTATCTGCATGAAGAAATTTAATGTGTAACTTTTAAATGTTTATTTAGTATTCATACCAATATTTGTAAAGTCTTAGATAGAAGTTTGTACTATAAATGTAAATTCAAGCATTATAAATACCTACGTAAAGTACTTTCAAATAAGTTTATCCTTTTTTCTTAATTTTAAACAGCTTGATCACGCCTCACTTGTGTCTAAAATACAAAATAACTCTATAAACTAAATAAAAAAATAGCTAAAACTAATAAAACATAATTTTTAAAACTTTTAAAATCCAGCTTTTTCAGTCATGTTCTAGCTTGCTTTTAATGTTCTTGTCAATTACATTGGTCAATGTATATTCGTGCAAAACCATTTCCTCTAAAACATATCGCTTGCGACTCTGTAAGATTTTCTTTCTTTATTTCAAATTAGATATTATCCGCTAGGACAACGTAAAAAAGGTGTCTTTCCCCGGGACTCTTAAGTAATATCCAGTGCTGAATTAATATTTTTTATGAGAGTAGACAACTTTATTTCCGCTGCCCCATTGTTCGTAATCTATGGACGGTGCCGCCCCTAGGCCGCGGCCTATACGACCTATTTATAAACCCGGGGCTGGTAATATTTCTACTCCAGATTTCATCAAAAGCAGACAGATAGATAGACCCACTTTCGCATTTAAATAAGTACTATTAATATATTCTTTTCAATAGTAATTCGATGACTATTATTTCTACATGTTATTACGGAGTCGCTAGCGAACACTCGTCACTGCTTTGACTTCAAACTTATCGTGTAAAACGTTAAGAGAATCTCGTGGACTGTTACAGAGGAGCAGCCGGTGAAGGTGACAGCCGGCGTCGCGGCCGGCGAGGTCAACGAGGCCATGCAGCACCAACTCAAGGTGCTCAGCTGGTGAGTTGGAGTCACAGCTCTATTATATACTATGTGGTATAAGAGTGCCTTTTGAGCAGTGAATAAATAATAAGACTGTCGATGTAACTTGTACTTAACAAAATGAGAAGTAGTAGTAGCAGCGGTACCCACAATTCGCCTAACAACCCTGCATCGCGTTATCGAAGTTTAGGAGAACGGTAAGATATATACGTATATATATAGAACGTCTGAAATGACGTCGGTGGGCTTCGGCCCTTTGCGGCCGCCACGCACATCGTTAAATAGCTAGTCGCCTATCCTGTTATTCTGAGAAGATGATTGTGGTCTTACAATGATAAAAGCAACAGCAATCTGCTTACAACATAAAATTATTTATCATTATGTTTGCAGGCGTGTGGAGCGCGAGCGTGCGGCGCGTCTAGAGGCGCAGGCGCGGGAGTCGCGTGCGGCGCTGCGGCGACTCCGCCCCCTGGCCGCGCCCGCCGCCCCCGCCGCGCGGGCCCGTCGCGCCGCCGCCGCACAGCTAGAGAAGGACCTCGCTAAACTGCAAACGGTAATATTGAATAACTATAAAATTAAAAATTATACAAAAAAAGTTAGCGCAACGCATTTATACTAACGTCACTTTATTTAACACATGTTAACGCAAAGTATTAAAGTATTTTGTATGCTCAGTACATTCATCTCTCATGCCGTAAGATCATCAATTTCAGTCACATTATACAGCTTATAAGCGTCGCGCTCGCCACGCGCACGCAGCGCTCTTTCGCTCACACGCCCGAGGAACACGCACGCCTAATGTGGGGGACGCCTTAATCATGTGTTTTCATTTATATACTAATATTTCTCTGTCAGGAGTGGACGCTGTTCGTGGCGCGGTCCGGCCTGGTGAAGTTCCCCGCGGAGCCGGGCAAGTACGCGCGCGCGCTACAGCAGCACCGCGACCGACAGCGCGAGATGCGACGACAGCTGGAGGTGAGCCTGATGATGATGATAGGGTTATAATATGCATGTCCTAGCCTAGCTTGACAGAGGCGAGGGCAAATAGGGTGATGATTTATTGACTTAAATATTGTCAGCTGTGAGTTATGAGGTCATATATTATTAACTAGTTGTCTTTAGTGTTGCGAATTGGAAAATAATACTAATGAAATCTTCGGTGTTTTTATTTTGTGGACTTCAAATAGCTATAAGCTGCGTAAATATTTTAAGAGTCCGTATACGAAATTTTGCCGATTTCGCTTATTTTACAGACGTGATTTAACAGTTAAAATACAGTATTTCTATAAGTTTTAATGCACAACATGTAAGATCATTTCAATTATAATCTAATGTTGCAGCTAGATTTTTTTTAAGTATCTTTAAATAATACAACTCAAACCCGCGACAGTTTTGTGATTTTTGCTGTAAAAAGTTTAGAATATCACCTGTTTATGGATTGTATTGACGTCTTAACGGTATGAAAAAAATACAATGTACTGTTGAGAAAGTCGTCTATACAATGTTGGAATTACTTTTTACCACTTTCATATAAAAACCCTTTAAAAACCAGAAAACCTATAACTGCCCGCTAACTTGGCGATCGTCCTTTTTCACCCGGCATATGAAAGACGGGCGTGAGTGTGAAGAGAGCAGTAGAAAAGAGAGTACGGGCTCTTAATTAGTGAGTGAGAAACCTTATTTCTGTGCAATGGCAATTTTAAAAATAGTTGACAATGTAACTCGCAATCGTTTCAGGAGCGTCTGGTGGCGCTGCAGGGCGAGGTGCGGGCGCTGGTGGCGTTGCACCGGCCGTGGCGCTGCGTCGAGGCCGACCTCGCCGACTTCCCCGCGCCGGAGCTCACCAAGGTACAAAACTATCTCCTTATTTGCCAATATAAGGTTTTGTTGAAAAGGTCCGCCCATACCTTTGCTTTCTTTTCAGTTACATAAAACTTAGAGCAGACTGTAAGACTTAAGATAGTGAAAATAACTTTACCTATCAAATGACATTGCAGGCTCTTAACCCGCCGACGGTGGACATCGGCACGCTGAGGTACCCGGCGAGCGGCGCCGCGCTCGCACACACCGTCTACGTCACGCCCACACAGCTCGCCAGGTTAGAATTTAGTGTACAGGGTTAAATTAACCGGGCCAGGAGTTGAACGAAACTAAAACTCAATTCAGCAACTGGGCAAGCTCTTTAGGTTAACCCATGTTATAGAACCGCCGTGCCCAAACGAGGACACTTTTAAAATGACTTAATTTTTTTGTCATTCAAGTTTATACTTATTTTTATTCTAATTGTCAGTTTACTAAAAGTGTAGTTTCATATTCTTAGAAGGTACAGATAATATAAATATAGTTCACATCAGTGTTTTATAGTGATTTTTCTGAAGCTGTTTCTAACATCCGAAATGATGCCAAGTTATTATTTTTTTATTTCTAAGTTTTTCTTTTAGGCATAATATATATTTTTTTATTTGAAAGAGCTCATTAGTCATTACACTATAACCTATAAAAATATACATATTAGTGTGAAAAGCTTAACTCTTTATAAGATTAGGAGTAGTTTTATACAAGTGTCCCTATTTGGGGCCAATGGGCACATTGCAATTTGCATGTAAATTATTCCAATTTTTGTCCACCGATCAATATCGTTTTATCAATGAACTGAATGGTAATCTGCTATGATTTCAGGAAATTGCCATGATTGATGATGACAGTGGAAAGATATATTTAGTCGTATTTCCTTCGCAACCATGTGTCTCTTTACCAGTTTTTCATTTGTCGTGTCGCATATTGTGGAAGGCGTTATTTTGTTTTACCTTATACAACGTTTCAGACTGCGCGAGATCGTGTCGGAGCTGCAGTCGGACGAGGTGGAGTTGGACCTCAAGCCGCTCGACCACACCGTCTGCGCTGCCTGAGCGACCAAGGTCACGTGTAAACCCGGCGCGCCCGTACACTTGTATATGACGAGTAGAAACCACTTAATAACCACATTATATTACACGCTTTATAAGATGAAAAATATTTAGCTATTATTGTTATTTATAACTGTCTCTAAAACGACTATAGACGGAATAGTGTACTTTTAAATGTATTCCATTGTGCTGTATCATAAGAAAGCTTAAAGACAAAAAGTTTTTTATACGCACCAACTCAAATGCTTGTCCAATTGTAAATTTGACGGGAAGAATATCAAGTTTGTGATGAGAGTACGAGTATGTGGATTGTAGAATTCTTATTATTTTTTATGAGTTAAATTTTAAATCCTTAAATTCTATATTAAAACTCATTGCATAGTAAAGGGAGCCATGGGCTTGTACTAGTGTAAGAACAAAGGAGTAATATTTAAGTATTATTTATATTAAGGAATATGTGTATATAAGCAAGCTTATAAAGTCAAGTTTAATAATTACTAACATGCTATTATAAACTTCTTTTTTTCAAACATTAACCAACTCAAAATAAGTACTAAACACGACCCATCTTAACTGAGTTTATCAATATAAAAATTGTTGAATTGATACAAGCATGTTTAATAAATATACGCCCTTTGAGCCATTTTAATAGGAATATTGTAGCTAATATTTAACTTTGTGTCTCATCATTTTTTTATAGTTATAAGGATATAAAATTTCAATAGTCAACTAGAATTTCTTGTGATATACAATTTTCTTAATAGAATTCATTGTTGTGGCGTCAAGAATTTGTTGGGTTATGAATGTGAAAGTAAGATATTATTTATTTGCGATATTTTTGCTATAACGAATTCCAGTATTTACGATCGAAGAATAGTTATTATGAGATTTCAAATTACATTACATCATACATCGTACACGCCACTTTAGCTGAACGCTAAAGAAAGTATCGCGCTGGTTGTACTAAAGAAACAACACAAAAAATCACAAGGCTAGAACACTTTTCCTACCTCGTTAACCTAAAGCAACAATAGTTCAGACCACTGTAAAAAATGGTCTTAGAATATAATTTCCGAATTATAGAACGAAATATAGATGGCTTAGAATTTTTCTATGGCCATAAATCATGGTTATATTTTATTCAAGGCCACAAAATAAGCTATCATTCTTCCCTTTACTGTCTTCAAAAATTCCTGATAGATTTTTTATATTTTTTAGATATTTCATACAATACAGATATCCCTAGACATTGTTGATATTATATTATATCTGTGTCTAAACCACGTCCAAACACACAGCCGAAGTTCGGCATGATTACGTCAGCAATGTCAAACGCATGCAATATAACGCGACGGATTTCGGCATGGTGTGTGATTGCCCATCGGTAATTTAAATACATTGCAGGCGGAATCAAGCCGAACCTCCGCCGCGGAAATTCGGCATAGTGTGTTTAGACAGTATTATAGGTCTGTGTTCTAGCCTTACTTACAAATACGCTATTGTTCGTTCAAATAAAGAAGTTTATAGTGAATAAAACAAAACAGTTTACTAGCAAATCAAATATTATTAAATTTGAAATTGGGAACTGTCTATAACTTAAAAGAGGTCAGAGCTATTATATCTCTTACGGCCCGGCCGCACCTGCGTCTGTCGTCCGAAGCTTTGTCTATGAGACGATACTATTACGGCCGTTCCCAATATTTGATCTATCTCTGGTTTTGCCCTACTAGAGATAGGAATAGCTTACAATTGACATAAAATATATGTCTCTAATGTCTAATCTGAGCTATTCCTATCTCTAGTAGGGCAAAACCAGAGAATAGATCAAATATTGGGAACGGCCGTTAGACGATACACGCAGATCGTCCAATAGTATCGGTTTTAGCGCGATACACTACGCATATGCGGCCGCGGCATTACAGAAACTTTTATGCTAGAACATAAGAATTGCTCCACATTAAATCTTGAGAAAATTTCTCAAAACTGACTTTATTATGTAAACACTCTAAAATAACACTCATTATTATAATTTTGTACTTATGAATTAATTGATTATAATTATTTAATAAAATATATTTATTGGATGAACATTTATTATTATTTTTACCACAATCTTTATTTAAAGTTACACCCTCTTGTAAAGATATGGTCTATGTTTGTTATTTCTTCACGCAAAAAGTACTCCACTGATAATTGTAATGTAAGATAACATTATTATAGATTAATTTATTTAGTTCTAATAGTACGGTAGTGTTTCTCTTCACTTTTCATTATTCACGGGGCGAAGTTAGAATGTTAATAAAAAAAAAACATTTCAATATATTTATTTGTATAAAATATAATCAACCCATATAAAATTAAACACTTTCATCATATTTGTAATGTTTCGTTCACTTTCGTGGTAACATTTCATTTTATAGTATATCACAAGTACTAAGTACTAAATATAAACATTTACTAGAACCTAGAAGGAGCTAACATCCTTACAGATCTGAGGTTTCAAAGGTTTCAATATCTATTTCATAACTCATAACCCTAAGATAATAAATAAATATAAACTTATTTGCAAGTTTTTTTCTCTTATTGAAACTGATATATAATAGAAAATCTATTTATGAATACCAAAAACTCATCTATTAAACCAATGTCTACTGCTGAAATACATTATAATCCATTGAGTAGTTTCAAAGATTTGAGTGAGCAGTCAAAGCTAAAAACACACTCAAAAATTACAATAATATTAAGATTGTAAAATTGCGCATACTACTGTCTGTATTCTGTACATTGGAAAAGCCATTTGACAATGACTGCCACTGCCTCTATGTATAGTCTAAAAAACATTTGGTTTCCAACCCTCACTTTCTAAGTTTCTAATATCATCATTAAAACCTACACCATTAACGCCTGGGTTTCTGAGGTATTTTTTAATCTATCAATCCCCAAGCGGCACCCGGCTGCCGCATTACAATTGAAAATCGATTGTATCTGCTATTCCCACGATCAAGGTATAGGTTTATGTTTTTGACGCTTTTTTACCGGCCGCTTTTTAAAAGGCCGGCAAGCAACGCACCTGCAGCTCTTCTGATGCTGCAAATGTCCATTAAAGTTAATCTCTCCTAGTGGATAGACAAACTGCCATCAGAAAACCCTTAGAAACTGAACAATACATCAAATAAAGCGCAAACAAATGGAAGAAGTAACAAATGCATCAGAATTATCATACATACAATAATGTTTAAATTTTACTATCAACAAAGGATTTGTGTAGGAAGCTTCTTAGATCTTTTATAAAAAGTTCAGGATTCTTGAAATGCAAGTCATGATCCCCCTCTACAGTAATCATTGTGCAATTCTTCTGTTGGCTCATGTACTCCAGCAGCTTCAGTGACTCTACCCAGGTGTCTCGGTAGGAAAACTTGCTGTGACTCTGGGTACATGCCACCATAAACAAAGGTGGCGAGTTTTTACTGAATAGCTCCTTCTGATATTCCAATGTATTTTGTAGGGGATAAAGTACTTTTAAACGTCTCTCCCAGGACAATCTGAAATTTAAAAAATAATTTATTACTAATACTTTTAAACATCTCTCTCAGGACTTTATTTATTTCATCCAAAAAAAGTTGTCTTTGAGTTTAGAGTTCTGTAAACAAGAAACTCTTATTGTTCAGCTCTTTTTATTGCTCAGATAATTCAGTGTGTAGAGATTACAACTAACAAACATAGAGACATTAATTTTTAATTAATTAATAAAGAATAACTCACTTGTACTTATCTTCGCCAACTTTAATTAAGTTTCTGGACAGCAATAGCTCTGCCTGGTCTCTGGTCATGCTCCTGTTCCTCATGACAGCTTTAATAGCACTTTCTTTAGTATAAACTTGATCATCCTTCGTAAAGAATTTGTAGTTATCATAGTAACTTGCACACAAGTCTTTGAAATTCCTCCTGGGCTCATACGCAACTAAAAATTGAAATGACGGACCTGGGTCTAGGAGCACCATCTTTTTTATTCTGTTAGGATGTAGGACACTGTAGAAAAGACCTAATTCAGAGGCCATGGAATGCCCAATGTATATAAACTGTTGCCAGTCGAGGTGGTCCACAGCTACTTTCACTGCCAATACATATGTTACTCTCTGAATTTGAGATCCTGGAACAATAAAAACTGTACCGTATTTGATTTCTAAAATCCAAATTGAAAGATTTTTAGCCTAGGTAGACTAAGCTCATATTTGTGGCAGAGTAGCTAAAATATATATGTATCTCTAGAGCTCTTATCTGATAAGATAAGCCCTGGCCACAATGTATACAAAAAAAAACTGTAAACATTACAACTTTAACTACAAGTTGTGTGTTACTATTAACTATTTTGTCACCTTTTGGAAATCCATCAGACTTGCCGTGACCGGGTAGATCAAAGGCGACATAGTGGTATGAGTCCGGTAACAACTTTAGCAGAGGTTCAAAAGTCACCAAGCTGTCCTGGCGTCCATGGACCAGAAGAACAGGCTCCCCATTGGGGTTTCCCCATGACATAACTGTAATATTATCATTTGATATGCTATTTAGCAGCCGAATAAGTAAAGTTTACACATCGTAAAATACCATGTGTCGAAATTATGTAACTTTGGAGTATGTAAAGTAAGTTATAAGTAGTTAATTTACTTACATGCAATTTTTCCCCAAGGTGCATCTATGCACCATTCCTTTAAGACCTTCATAATGATAATTATAGTACCCAATGAAACCTCGTTCTTAAATCATATCAATTTATTCAATTGAATCACATTAGTAATGTTTTATTTGCCATATGTTTGCTATTATCTAAAATTAAAACTTAACCCTGTCTGTACCTACAGAGTATCTATTGATAATAGTTATCATTTCTCAATAAAATGTAAAGCTTATTTTTATCATATTACCTAAAATTTTATCAGGTCGGTACCAGAAAACTTATTTGAGTCGAGTTTGTAACAATTTTTTGGTTTCAACCTCAGACATATATATTTTTAGAAAAATAAGTTTTATCACGCAAGGCAAACAATTTATATAAAAATTAACTCCTTTTATTTGCCTAATAAAACTGGTAAACTTATAATTTTTATTAAGTTGGAATCACAGATTACTAGTATATATTTGTAGGTTGGAATTGCAACCTATTAGTTTCCTTCGAATATCGACTTGCTACTTGTCATTTCTGACAGACACTCTTTCCAAAAAACAAAAAAAAAAAAAGACACTTTTTTTTTCTTCTTATAATGGCACTTCGGCTATAACCATGGCCAGTGTCGAGTATAATATTATGACGGGAAAACAATATTCTTTAATACAATTTTTTCTATTATATCGTCAGGTCAGTCAAGTCTAAATTCTAGTCAAAGTCTAAGTATATAGTCAATACAGTCAAGAAGTCAAGTCAATCGATTCAGTAAAGTGGTAGACGCTTTACTGAAACTTTCGATGGAGTTTTGGAGGGAACACAAAAGAGCACGTTTCTGGTTATTACATCACTTTCCTACACTTGTGCACGATAATCTAATGGTTAAAATCCTACCCATATTACACATTAAACACCCAGATTTAGGAAAATAATATAAAAATACAACATCACTTTTCACATTCCCGGCAAAACTCCCAGACACTCTTTGTTCTGACACTGACATTGACTATTTTTTTTATGATGTGATGTGACAGCCATTGCTAATGCCAAGTTAAAGGCGGGAATTTCCCCCCGGGAAAAAAAATCACGGCACACTGGGTCGGTTGAGTTCGACAGTTTTTAGACAATCTTGTTTCACATAGACGAGCCAGACTTTACGATTAAAGAGAAGCAGTTGTGTCTGCCACGCGGCGCATACCAAGACGAAACTATTTTGTCTACAACGACGCAACGCATACCGCTCGGATCGGGAAACCAATTCTCAGAATGTGAGAAAATCTCACCTTCGGAAAAAAATACTCAATTATGAGATTTTTACGAACGTAACATAGTTTGTGTATTCTCAAAACTTCATATTCGAAATATTCCGTGAAAACGTTTAAACGTCGCTCGAGGAGTCGAAACGAACGAGTGCTAGGGACCGGTAGATGTCCGAATTCTAACGCAAATTTATTCTCCTATTGGTGGATAAATGTTGCAAAGTAGTTGTCAAATAAATAAGTAATGAACAAAAATTCAATATGTCCGCTTGCGTACTTGTTTATATTGCGTATTATAAATTATAAGTTTAAATTACAATATTTGCATACGTTTGTGTTTGTTTCGAGTTATTTATAAGTTTATGTGACTTTAAAAGAAACTATTTATAATTTCGATTAGACTATTAAAATTTGTTAAATACTACTTGGAAAATACTACTTGAAATGGAGGAAACTAGGTACACCGCTAAACAGTATTGTCGTTGATATGCGCGCTCGCATACACTTCATAGGGAAGCCGACAGTCGTTAGTCAGACTTGTCGCCGTGCATTTCTTGTACGCATTAGACAACTTTGTCTATGAGACGTTTTGTTTTAAATGTGCGCGTCTAGTACTTTTTATTATGCGATAGTCTGTCTATAGTTTGTGCGTTATAAGATGATATGGGTGACAGTTTTCATATTCCTTGCTGCGGGTTTTTTTTACAAGAAAACAAAAAAAAATTAAAATGCAATAAATTATATTCCATCTACAAAAACAAATGTTTCCTATAATTGTAAATAAATAAAAATGAAAAGTTGCTAAAAGCTAACTTATTAATATAAAATTATAAATATTAACTGTGAAATAGGAGTATAAAATTATTGTTACGAAAATATTTGAAAAATATCAGATGCATGAAACGGAACTTATGTCAATAGAGATTGACTCTGTTGAATCGAAATCAAATCGATAAAAAGGGCGGCCATCTTAAATCGCCGGCACCACTGAAATGTCGCGGTCGGTACGAAATCGATAATTTCGATTGCAATTCCTTTACGAAGTGATTCGATATTTTTAAATTATCGATTAATTTTTGTTAGGTAACTTCCCTACTATTGTCAATTATAATGTGTCACGCATATCAAACTATAAAAATTGTCGTGTCTCAAATGTGCGGTCGCCCTTACCCAAACTTGGGTAAAAAGTATATTTAGTAGCAGCTTTATAACGTGGTAGAGCCATGCTTTGGCACGAATGGGCCGGCTCAACCGGAGAAATACCACGGGCTCACGGAAAACCGGCATGAAACAGCGCTTGCGTTGTGTTTCGCCGAGTGAGTGAGTTTACCGGAGGTCCAATCCCCTACCCTATTCCCTTCCTTACCCTTCCCTATTCCCTCTTAAATGTTGATGTTGCAAGTGTCCATGGGCGACGAAAGTTGCTTTCCATCAGGTGACCCGTTTGCTCGTTTGCCCCATTAAAAAAAAGCTAGGCATTTTAATATTGACATCTGATCTTGTCTTTGTTTGATACGTAGTAAAAATCACAGGACAAGCAAGGGCTGTAATAAAAATCAATATCGCATTATTGCTTTGAAGTAGTAATTAAGATCATTGACCTAAGAAACTATAATTATGATCTCCGTAGGGCTGCTGGAAGAAATTTCCTTTTTGAAATAATATAGCAAATAATAATAATAGTACACAAGTATTGCATTGAGGCAACAGCGTACAGCCTCAATGCCAAAGCACTTGCTAGATTTTGTTAATAAAGTATAAAAAGGGTAAGAAGGAGTTTGCCGCGGAATTTTAAAATTCAAATAAAAATAGAAAAGAAGATTGAGAGAATTTTCCGAGCTCCGCGCGCTAACTTGTTTTTCGCATATTTTATATTTAATTTCATTAGTTTAATATTTACAATTTTGTTTTATTGTCATAATTTAGTTTTTTAATGTGTTTCTTTCAATATATTTTAATTAACTTTTACGCGAGTGTGTTTCTTATGACAAAAAGTCCCGCCACCCGTGTACAGACACCAGCACTAAATTTTCATTTACAATAATAATCTTTATGCCATCTTCGGTCTTTCTGTGCAATATTGTAAATTTCTCATGTTTAAATAAATTATGTAATGACTATATTGCTTATATCTTATATAAGTAGAGTAAGAATAATATTATGACTGAGAATCTATCATAATTCATAACTTACAAAAAATTAATGATCTTTTGTTACATTCTTCTTTTATAAAATTAATCATAACATCAGAAAATCTTTCGGGATTTGTAACGTGGACATCGTGAGTGCCAACCACGTTGAATATATGGAAATTAGGTATCGTGTCTGCAAACTTCTTTATAAGTTCAACACCAAGTACGTTTTTAACTTCGATGCTGTCTTGTGCGACTATGTTTAATGTTGGCGGAGACATTTTCATCAGGCTATGGAATTGTTCTTCAGTTATCGGAAGAGCGGCTACTTTTTTCATGGATGGTTCCCAGGAAAACCTAAAAAAGTAGTAGGTATTAGCTCTCACACAGTATGGTAAACCATCCGACGGGGTCCCGTTAGGCAAAGTTTAGAACGGTCGTTCTAAACTTTGCCTAACGACCTTACTGAAGGGCAACTTAATGGGAGTGGATCCGATCCGAGAAATTCGAGTAAGTATGTTATTGTGATTCTTAAGCTGTGATATTAGGGTAGTTAAATGTTGTGCTGTATTTTTATTGTTTTTAATTTTGACATTGATAATTATTTTTAATCGGAATGTTATTTATTTGAATCGTTAATTATTAATCGTTAGTTAGTTTAATTGGAATAATTTTATAAGAATTTAATATTTGAATGTAATGTACTTAATTTTTAATGTAAATTGATTGTTATGTTGCTTAAACTTAATTGGGATGAGTATTAAAAAAAACAGAATAATTTCTAATTTTCGAAGCGATTTTAACCAATACGGCAATAATCCTTATTCAATTAAATACTTTATATACATTTTTGATTATGGCCCTTTACAGCATTTTTTTAAATGAAATAAGGGGGCAAACGAGCATACGGGTCACCTGATGGAAAGCAACTTCCGTCGCCAATGGACACTCGCAGCATCAGAAGAGCTGCAATTGCGTTGCCGGCCTTTTAAGAGGGAATAGGGTAACAGGGGAGGGTAGGGGAGGGAAGGGAAGGGAATAGGGGAGGGTAGGGAAGGGAACAGGGGAGGGTAGGGAAGGGAATAGGGTAGGGGATTGGGCCTCCGGTAAACTCACTCACTCGGCGAAACACAGCGCAAGCGCTGTTTCACGCCCGTTTTCTGTGAGAACATGGTATTTCCGGTCGAGCCGGCTCATTCGTGCCGAAGTATGGCTCTTCCACGTATGAAAGCGTGTAAAGCATATTATGATTTAATTTTTAAATGAATATTTTCGAAGATATTACAGATTTAAAATTTGCGGGACGTAGCTTTTGCGGCAGTAGTGGCAGTAGGTACCGACTGCCGACCAATGCGGGCCACGGGTAGTAATGAATATAAATTATTTATCAAAACTACTGAATTGATTTTAATCATTTTTTTAGTGACCTAGGCTGTAATATATTTTATACCCGTGCGAAGCCGGGGCGGGTCACTAGTTACGTATAAACGAATTTAGGCGCAAGGGAGATGCGACTTGCGGGCGTCATCTAGTACCTACTACAGTACTTACCTGTACATTGCTTCTCCAGCGTTAACGAGGCCGCGGGAGAGCAGCACCTCTGCTTGTTCACGATTGACCTTTCTTTTTCGCATGACTGAATTCACAGCATCCTCATAGCAGAACGTTTTATTTCTTTGAAGGTCCCATCTGTAAAAGCGCAGAATACGGTAATACGGTGGTAACAACGAATACGCTTTAGTATCCGATGTTGGAACATATGGAACCTCCTTCTTTTTTGGAAGTCTGTTATAAAGCGCTCTTAATATATCAAAATATATTATGTAGTCCCACTGTACTTAGTCCATTGAAATGTTACATGAGCCTTGCATTTGCATACGTGGGAGAGCCATGCTTCGGCACGAATGGGCCAGCTCGACCGGAGAAATACCACGTTCTCACAGAAAACCGGCGTGAACAAGTGCTAGCGCTGTGTTTCGCTGAGTGAGTGAGTTTACCGGAGGCCCAATCCCCTACCCTATTCCCTTCCCTACCCTCCCAAATTCCCTTCCCATCCCTACCCTCCCCTATTACCCTATTCCCTCTTAAAAGGCCGGCAACGCACCTGCAGCTCTTCTGATGCTGCGAGTGTCCATGGGCGACGGAAGTTGCTTTCCATCAGGTGACCCGTTTGCACGTTTGCCCCCTTATTTCATTAAAAAAAAAATTAGAGGACGCAATTTTGGGACATGTGGAGGGGGTCAATAGAAGCTTAACCTAAAGTTTGTGGGGTCGCCGCCGCCTTTGTCCCCCGGCCGCCATCTTTCAGTAACATAAAATTTTTCTCCCTTTTTTGCTTAAGTATAACATTTTTAAATTTTAATTTAGGGTAAAAAGTTTTATGAACATTTTTGTAGGCAATGTAATTTGCAACAAATCATGATTTCACTAATTTTTCGTAAGACGAAGAGAGCAAAGTTTCTGAGATATCGCAAAAATAGTGTTGTCACCTCTTTTCCAAGATGGCGGCCGGGGGACAAGAGTGGCGACCCCAAAAACAGGTTATTATTATATTGACTGTTGTACTGGCTACAACTTGTCCCAAAAATAAAATTGC
This sequence comes from Aricia agestis, assembly GCF_905147365.1. Classification (NCBI taxonomy): domain Eukaryota; kingdom Metazoa; phylum Arthropoda; class Insecta; order Lepidoptera; family Lycaenidae; genus Aricia; species Aricia agestis. Next base: position 22,155,401 of record NC_056408.1, on the reverse strand, counting down.
GTCCTCTAATAAATGCAATATTCGGTCCTTAAATTGTAACATTTCAATGGACTAATGGTGTTGACTGTGTCTTGTGGACTGTGGTAGGTATAATATGTGTTTAATTTGTTTCCAGTTTGCCGTATTGCGTAATGTGTAAACAGTTTACTGTATATATATATCATAGAACAACTAACTGGTTCTCGTAGTACTCCTCATGCGTGAAGGCGAACCACACGGTGAGGTGGTAGTGGTGGTAGCAGTAGGCGGTGAGCGGCGGCACAGGGTCGAGGTGCACCATCCGCGTTACCCGACCCGGGTACACCACGTTGTATAAAACACCTAGAAATACAAAAAATACATACTAATATTTTAAATGCGGAAGTGTGTCTGTCTGTTACCTCTTCACGCTTAAACCACTGAGCCGATTTTGTTGAAATTTAGTGTGGAGATACCCGGATACTTTTTATCCGGGAAAAATGTGCGGTTCCCACGCGTTAAACGGATTTTGGCACAACGAAATTGCAAATGTCATCTAGTTAAGTATTATTAATTTCACCTAAATGCATTTCTGCTTTACAATTGAAATTTTAAATTTCTAAATTCAAGTCATACGTCTATAGTTTTTAAATTTTTTATAAAACTACCGTACGTATTTAAAAGGAGTGAGCAGACTGTGCCGGGGCTCAGCGTGCCGCCGCATCGCAAAAATCCGCCTTCATACAATTTGTATGGAAGCGGATGCGCGTATCGCTCACTGTGCCGGGGCGAATCGGCGCGGATTTTTTCGCGGCAGATTAATTCCGTCAATGCGTCACGGCCCGGCAAGACCCGCTGCGCCCCGGCAACAGTGTGACCGCATTTAGTAGATTTCTACTTTTTGGTAGATTTGAGGTCAAATAAATGACGATTTAGTAGACAAAAATCGTTTAGTACATTTTAGTAGAAAATCGATATTATAGAATAAATAATATAAAAATTTTAAAAAGATAATGAAGACTGTCCATATAAACATTTTAGTTTTATTTTAGTTTCAACCACGTAGAATACATTGATTAATAAAGGTAGATTTTCGGTGGAAGCAAAAAACACGGTCTAGTAGATTTTAGTACAATATAGTAACGTTTTTGGTACATCGAGTCACGAGTGATTTAACCCATCAAACCCCATAAGCTCACCACGAGCCGGTGAGCGAGACACAATAGAATAACTATAGATTTCCAAGAATCCACGATCGAAGGATTAAAAGTGGTCACACTGGAGCTATCCAAACGTACTCAAAATCAAATCAAAATTTTGCGCTGCGCTGCAACCCGACCCGCCCCGGTACACCCCGACAAAGTGTGCGCGAACCTTTAGTCTACATCAGCCGGATTTATATATTTTATCATAACTAGGTATTCGATAAAACACGAATAAAATGATATTTTCTAAAAATGATTACTAGCTAGATCGATTTATCGCCCCCGAAACCCCCTATAATAAAAATTTCATGAAAATCGTTGGAGCCGATTCCGAGATTCCAATTATATAATACTAGATGTCCCGCGCGGCTTCGCCCGCGTCAGTTAGGAATTTTACAGAAACCGTACATTTACCCATAAAAATAGCTTATGTCTTCCGAACCACGGTATACCAGGTATACCTCGGTGCAAAATCTTACTCACTCTAACGGGAAAACGCTGCACTATATAACTTATCTCTCTAATAATCCTTTTCGTAATAATTTTACCGATGATAAATCCAACGGAATGCGATACAAAGATGAAGCTGGTCCAGCCGAGATGTTCCACCACCCTCCTGGCTGCCTCCAGCTGGTGCGCGTGGGACACTACCGGACCCACGGGGAATGGATCCGAGCTGCCGTGCCCTGAAATGCATCAAAATTCAAAGCATAATGGAGTATCGAATTAAAAAATAAGTTTTCAAAGTATTAAATAAATTACTATAAATTGTGTTTGGTATAATATAGGCCATGCACAAATACACTAGGAGACGATAGGGGCATTATTGTAAGTTACAGGAGTAGGAGTATCCACTGATCCTCTCCTACCTCATGCAGGCTACAAATTACAACTGCCAATAAAATGTCACCAATCAGACTAATTTTAACTTAACTCACTAAGCTTGTCCTGAGTGTCCGTGGCCTAATGGGTAGACCTTCGGTTCGCACTCGTAGAGGGTGCAGGTTCGAACCCGGGTGTAGGCGTGTACCAATGAGACATTTTCTGATCTCAAGTACATAATACGGACGCTCGTACGGTGAAGGAAAACATCGTGAGGAAACCCGCACATAGTTGGTCCCAGACGTATTGACTAGTTCTTTTCTCTGGACTAGGCCGACTATGTTGCGAGAATGCCGTATGTGTTTGGGCAACAATATATACTAGTAATCTGTGTGGGCAACCATACGGTCATTTAAATCTTGTCCCAGGCACTACAGTATTTGAGGAGTGGTTATTTCGCTCTGAAAATACTGTATAAGTAAATCATCCACAACGGATGCAAAGGCCTAGTTGTCCTGAGCGCGCACCCGCTTTTGATAGTCTAAACTTTTAGGCTAATTTTTTTTTAGCGCAGTGCAGCTAAAACATAAATTATTGTAATATGCAACCCAAAAAACATTACCTGGCATATCAATAGCGACGTAGTAGTGTTCTCGTGGCAGCAACCTGACTAGGGGTATGAAGGTTGCGGCGCTGTCCATGTACCCGTGCACCAGCAGCACCCCCGGGTCACGGCTAGAGCCCCATGACACACCTGACAATAACTGAATCCTATATTACCAACGCAAACGGCGGGCAAAAAGACCGCGCTGCAGGTGCCAGTCGGCGCATGTCGCCGCCCGCCGTGGATCACACAAACCGGTAGGCCTACTACGAAACTGTTTTGAGTGTCGTCAATGCGACACGGCCCGACAAGACCCGCAGCGCCCCGGCAAGACTCGCTGCGCCCCGGCAAGCGCGCGGATGTGATGCGATGCGGCCCGGCAAGCCTCGGCTCAAAATCCGTCAATGCGTTGCGCGCCGACCCGCCCCGGCACGCCCCGGTACGCCCCGGCACAGTGAGCGTTGAAATCCGTCAATGAGATGCGATCCGACCCGGCAATAGTGTGCTATAGCACATTTTGCGCTGCGCTGCGCCCCGACCCGCCCCGGCACGCGCCGACAAAGTGTGCGCGAACCTTAAGGCCGCAACTGCTTTTCTGAGTGCGACCTCATTCACGGTCCAGGGAATGCGATCCTCATATTTTGCAATTTGCATACCTTCTCAACTCTACCCAGCAAGCACCCGCTCTATAAGTTGTGTCATCCACGACCCGTAGATATTCGAATTTTACCGTGGCAAGAGAATGCGTCCATATTATGAAGAGGTTCTGGACATACATTTTTAACGACTTCTAAAAATGAGGAGATTATTCTGATGGATAAATGATTTTTTAAGAGCCTATGCAGTCCCACTGCTGGGCAAAGGCCTCCCCCAAGTCCTTCCATTCATCCCGATCCATCGCCACCGTCGGCCAACAATGGGCCGGCTCGACCGGAGAAATACCACGTTCTCACAGAAAACCGACGTGAAACAACGCTTGCGCTGTGTTTCGCCGAGTGAGTGAGTTCACCGGAGGCCCAATCCCCTACCCTATTCCCTTCCCTACCCTCCCCTATTCCCTTCCCTTCCCATCCCTACCCTATCCCCTATTGCCCTATTTCCTCTTAAAAGGCAGGCAACGCACCTGCAGCTCTTCTGATGCTGCAAGTGTCCATGGGGATGGAAGTTGCTTTCCATCATTTGACCCTTACTTATTTCATAAAAAAAAAACAATGATAATATAGGTACTTAAATTATTATTTTAACATAATAATATAATATTGTTCTAGTGTAAACTTTAATCACAACTCACAAGGTTAAGTTTTAACTACTCTTTCACCAACCACAGACGGCAAAATGCATCGTTATGCTTGAATTGTGGTTCATTTTAAATGCTCGTTTTTACGATGAAACCTTTTACGATTATGGCAACCATGAGGAGCTATCCTAAATAACAACATAAAACATGGGTGTTAGTTGTAACGCATTAAGTAAGCAGTAGCCAGTAAGATATCAGTGCAAGTGTCAAATCTCGCCGTTGTCCTTCCATTCAAAGAAGTTAATGTTTCAGCGCTGCTACTTTTACAGTGAACTCTATTTAAGGGACACAACATGTACCTTGAAAGTTGAACCTTGTTACCATTGTAATTGTTCACCCGGTATAATTTTTGTTATACTTACTTTACATTATAATAGGTATACAGGGTTAGCTCGTATGAGTCGTAAGTCGACCTAGATCCTTTTAGGGGCTATAGTTTAGATCATTTCTGACTGATTTGACTATGAAATACCCTATTATTGTACCTCCTTTTTGTAATCTGAGGCTATGGTATGTTTGTTTATACGTTTTATTTTAGAAGATGAATTGCTCTACCCATTACCATAAAAAAAAATACAATTGCAGAATAAAATGAGTCGTAAAAGATGGAGAAAAGTGAAAAATCAAACAAGAAAAAAACCTAAGATGTGTCTTTCTTTAAGCGATACTTTAAAAAAATCTATGGAAGTCTGTTTGCAGATGAGCTTAAAAACATCTCCATTTTGTCAGCTATCCAAAAAGGTATAACATTATAGGGTAATAGCAGTTTTTATTACAAAAAACTCAGATGATAGCCTCCCCGGGCATTGAAATAAAATTATTAGTTAGGTAGTTCTAAAAATTAAACAAAAAAATGTAAACAGTAAATATTTATTAAATTTTGTTTTTACAGTTCATTTTCTACATGTCCGCCTCTGTTTCGGACACAATATCACATTCTTTTTCTCAAAGCACTTTCACTACTCCAGTTGTTAGTGTAGTTCGCATTTTATCGGCAGCATCAATAATCTTTTGGCGTAAAACTTCTACACTCGTTATGGGATTGGGGTCGTCCTACACCAGAGTCTTCATGTGTCCCCATACGTAATAGTCCATGGTGGTTAAGTCGGGACTTCTGGCTGGCCATGGTGTAGGTCCACCTCTCCCAATCCACTTATTGGGATACGTCGTATCTAGCAATTGCCGACAATTATATGTATATATCCCAATAAGTGGATTGGGAGAGGTGGACCTACACCATGGCCAGCCAGAAGTCCCGACTTAACCCCCATGGACTATTACGTATGGGGACACATGAAGACTCTGGTGTATGACGACCCCAGTCCGAGACTGATCTTGAACTATGAATGTGCAGGACAACCGTCGTGTTGAAACCACATATTTTGGGTGATTTCCATCGGTAAGTCCTGCAATAGTTGTGGTAATTCTTCAGTCAAAAAGTTTTCATATGTTTCTCCATTTAAATTTTCAGGTAGAAAATATGGGCCAATTAAATGGTTACAAACTATACCCATCCGCACATTCAAACTAAATCACCTCTGGGATCCCTTTGCTCTTTTCTTTTTTGGATTTCCGTCTGCCTTTGAGGCCCAATAGTGAGCATTGTGGTAATTTGTTATACCATCTTTGTCAAATTTGGACTCATCAGTCCACAAAGTGCGTTTAAAAAAATTTGGGTCTTCTAAATCGGCATGCAGCATAAATCTGCAGAAATCCAATCTCCTCACAGGATCGCCTTCTTCGATAACTTGTACGGGCGTGTAATGGTATGGGTATAAGCCAGCTGTATGGATGGTGGACCACACTTTCCACTGCGAGCATCCAAGATCTCGGGCAACAACACTCGTTGTTGTAGTTGGATTGATGATACACCATCGCAATATCCGTAACACAATAACATGTCAGCATATTCCTCGTTCGTATAGGCCGCCATTTTCAACAGTTCCAAATCAGAAGCACAAAACAAAGTCCACAAAGCAAGCACAGGTACTAGGTAGTAGGGTTGCTGAGGATTCCTCTTCCTCTTCCTCATAATGAGGAAGTTCCGCAATATTTTGGGTTCCTCAACCGTTACCGCATCTTCATAAATAAAAATACAAAAATCCTCTTCCGCTATCGCTTCCTCAAAATTTAAGAGGAATTTATGAGGAATTTCACTGCGCATGCGCTTCGGGTATCCGATCAGCAACGCACACGCCAGAGCGCGATGCCGGACCGAACGGGCGAGCGAGACCTCCCCTCTCGCCACCCGCGCTGTTCCTTGCTTGTTTGTTTTAATTTGACATACCTATTAGCAAGCGTTGTTTTGTTTACGCGTGTACGCAGCTACGCACGCATTGCGAATAATCTAATAATTTGATTTATTTTATCGAAAATCGAAATTAGACCGAAGTGTAGTGCTATATCAGGTGTTCCCAGCCTTTTTTCTCCACTGCCCACTTTGAGGACAAAATATGTTTCGCGCCCCCATTGTTTCACGGTTCACCTACTTTCTTTTCCTAATTTAAAGTAAAGGGCATTTGCCACAAATTTGTCGGTAATATTAGCCCCCCCAGCCTCTACAAAACGCCGCCATTTTTGCTGAGTCCCACACTACCCCCCTTTAGATTCAGCGCCCACAAGGGGGCGTTATTGCCCACATTGAGACGCTGTACTATATGGACGTACTTCCTCTTCCGCTTCCTCATCCGCATCCTCTTCCTCAAAAAATATCCTCTTCCTCATCCGCATTCTCTAAATTTGCGCGTGACAATTCCTCTTCCTCATAATCACTTCCTCAACAACCCTACTAGGTAGTCACGAAGATAAAACGGGATCAGTCCAGAAATTCAAGCCGAGTCAAAAAACAGAGAGAGCACAGAGCAAGAATCGCATCTACCACGGACGAATAGCATGAGCAGACTAAGTAAAATCTTTTGTTTAGCCATCCAAACTCCAAAGTAACTCAAACTATCTTTTTTCTCACTCCCACATACACAAAACGTATCTCATCTCGTTCGCACGTATCCCATTCCAAACAAGGACACTTAACAAAAGACCGGAATTTTCGCTAAGTGTCCTTGTTTGAAATGGGGCCTTCTAACTAAGTTTTTTTATGAGGTTTTGATGTTACGAGTACCCTATAATGTTATACCTTTTTGGATAGCTGACAAAATGGAGATGTTTTTAAGATTATCTGCAAACAGACTTCGATAGATTTTTTTTAAGTATCGCTTAAAGAAAGACACATCTTAGGTTTTATTTTTGTTTGATTTTTCACTTTTCACCATCTTATACGAGTCTCTTTTTTTTTTTTTTATGAAATAAGGGGGCAAACGAGACAACGGGTCACCTGATGGAAAGCAACTTCCATCGCCCATGGACACTCGCAGCATCAGAAGAGCTGCAAGTGCGTTGCCGACCTTTTAAGAGGGAACAGGGTAATAGGGGAGGGTAGGGAAGGGAAGAGAAGGGAATAGTTGAGGGTAGGGAAGGGAATAGGGTAGGGGTTAGGGGATTGGGCCTCCGGTAAACTCACTCACTCGGCGAAACACAGCGCAAGCGCTGTTTCACGCCGGTTTTCTGTTAGAACGTGGTATTTATCCGGTCGATCCGGCCCATTCGTGCCGAAGCATGGCTCTCCCACGTATAAAGCACAAAACAAAGTCCACAACAATAAAAAATATATATTCTGAAATTGTATTTTTTTTTATTGTTATGGATAGTGCAATTCATCTTCTAAAATAAAACGTATAAACAAACATACCAGAAAAAAAGGAGATACAACAAAAGGCAAAAAATGGACTGTTTATGAAAAATACTTAAAATTAGATTATCTCGAAAACCATTGGATTTAGGATAGGGTGTTTCATAGTCAAATCAGTCAGAAATTATCTTAACTATAGCCCCTTAAGGGATCTAGGTCGACTTACGAGGTAACCCTGTATATATCTATATGATATTATACTACTTACCTAATATTATAGGTAAAATATTATTCTGTCTTACTTACAGGCAATTTTTCCCCAAGGTGCTTCAACGGAGAAATCCATTTTTCACAATTAAGTAGTAACTTAACGTATTTTAAAGATTTTTCTATTAACAAACGAAAAATATTAGAATATAACTAATCGTGTTGTGTAATCAAAGAGATTACTGTAATCACTGATGTAAAAATGTATTTTGTACCCGTTTTGTGCCGTGTTAGATCTGGCTTTGGATAAACTAATAAAGGTGGCTTTCCGATCCTTGCCGGAAGCGACCGCGACTTACAAAGAATCAAATAAAATGCCACTTTATGAACTAGGCTATAGGTTGCATTTTCTTCTGACATTGGTCTAGTTTTCCATGCCGTCGCTGCTTGGTATCATTGGTAGTGGCGTAGTGCAAAATAAAACTTATTGTCAAAATCATAAAGTGGCATTTTGTTTCAATTTTTAATGGACTCGGTCGCGGTCGCTTGCGGCATGGATCGGAAAGCCACCTTTAGGTTTTCATTGGAAGTCGCTTTATGAGATTTATAATATAAACGTTTTCTTTTTTATGTCCCAAAAGTTCAATAGTTCAAACTTCAAGGTCAAGGCAGTCTACATGCCGTGGGCCGTGGGCCGTGGCACAGACATCTCTGCAAAAAATACATATATTGCAACATTAATTCATACTTACTTAATATTATAAATGCGAAAGTCTGCCTGCATGATACCCATTCGCGCCCAAACCACTGAACCGATTTTGCTAAAATTTGGTATGGAGGATATATATTTATTCGCGAATTTTTATCGACGATGGAAATTAGATATTTTCCCGCAGTAAAATATAGCCTGTAATATTATGTTAATCTAGGATATCAGCTAACTCCATAGAATATTTTTTAAATCACTTCAGCCGCCGTAGACAAGTGGCAAAACGCTAACGCTAACGCTAACGCTAGCGCTACAAAATGTATGGATTTGACATTAGTATTCGCTAACGAAGCGATGATTTATATCAAATCGCATACATTTTGTAGCGCTAGCGTTAGCGTTAGCGCTTTGCCACTTGTCTACAGGCCCACTGTTTAAACGTGATTCGTGAAGAAGCAACAAACACACACACTCACACAATTCACGATCTCACAATATACTTTCCCCTAGCTTAATATTAGTAGGGTCGAAACTCGAAAGTTTTGTATGGTTGTTAGGGTAAACACCGTTATCCTAAAAACCATCAAATGAGCCCGTCAAAATGAACAACTTTTTCTATGAGGACAATGCTGGGAAGTGGGAACCCAAAAAAAATGCATAACATTGAACAACCTGTATGTATAACTGAGTGTATAGCAAAGTCTATGCATCTGTCTGTCTGTCTGTCTGTATGTCTATTTTTTCCTCGTCCACCCCAGTTTGTGGGGTCGCTAGTGTCGTTGGATAGTTTTTTTTTAAATTATGATTTATGAGTATTCAAATACCATTTTCCGATTAAGGGATCCATTTGTGAAATATGAAGTTTTAAAGTGGAAAAAATTATTAGAGTCCCCCCCCCTCCTACCAGCTAAACGGTTGCTTCTGGAAATGTGAAAAAATTTACGAGGGTAGGAAATATGCTGAATTTAAAAGGAAAACTATCACGGCTAAAAAGACTTCATAAGTTATTGAGTAATAGTCGATCAACTAAAAAAAATGTATTCGGCGAAGTACAAAGGAACTTTTCGTTCAAATATGAGATGATGTTGTTAGTAGTGTAAATGTACATTCATTGGACCATACAAAAAGTTTCAATAACTAGCGGTACTACGACATATAAAAATAAAAAATAGCACAACAACTAAGGAATAAATACAGAAAATCTTAAAATTAATGCCACAAGGAAGACATTTCAAATTGAATTAAAAAATACATTTAACGATTTAGCTGTAGAGGACACAAATATAGATAATATTTGGACAACAACAAGAGACACCATCAAAGAAGTTGCACTAAAAACGCTTGGACGCAAGACCAGGAAAAAAGGAAAGCTTGTTGGAACGAAGATTGCGAAAGAATCATTGAAGAAAAAAGGAAATATAAAATTTTGGCAGAACAGAATAGCAAATTTTTAGAATATTTTAAAGTATTAAAAATAGAATCGTGACGATTATTAACAAGAGCAAAAAGGAATCACCTAGATAGTAAAGTTAGAAATATAAATACCCTTTGGCAAGCAAACGAATCACGGAAATTCTACCAGGAGCTGAGATCTTTTAGGGGGGGCAACCAACCTAGCTCTCAAATACTCTTAGATGATAGTGGCAATCTTATAGCAGATAACACGGACATCAAAAATGCTTGGAGCGACTACTTTAAACATCTGCTGAATTGTCCTTCACCTCATATTGTATTTACACGTACAACCAGTGATAACCACGCCGAATTGAAACCTCTATCTTTTAGGGAAGTCCGACAAGCAATTATGAAGCTCAAAAATAACAAGGCTCCCGGGATAGACGGCTTACCATCTGAAATATGGAAGTATGGGGGAGAGACCATACAACTAAGATTATTTCACATTATAAGTAAGATCTGGCAAGATGAAAAACAACCAAAAGAGTGGAACACAGGCTTAAACAAGGAGATGCGCTGTCACCTGTGCTTTTCAATTTAGTTCTGGAATATGTCCTCAAAGAAGTGATTGCACTAGATGTAGGGCTACAACTGAATGAGAAACATAGGTTGATAGGTTATGCAGACGACCTGGCATTACTGGATGAAACTCCAGAGGAAGTGGCCAGCGCGGCCGAAGTCTTAGAAAACGAAGCCCTTAAGGTAGGCCTAAGTATAAACCGCGAGAAAACAAAATACCTCCACATTAAACGCTATAAAAACACGCGCACAAAACGAGAAGACCTGAATGTGAGAGGGATTTCTTATAAAGGGACGGATAAATTTAAATACTTAGGCTGCACCATTACCGACACCAATACGAGACAGGAGGAAATAAACACCCGCATCCAAAACACCTTACAATGCAGCGCGGCACTTCATGGAGTGTTAGTGTCCAATCTCCTAAGTAGAAAAAGTAAGATCGCCATTTACAAGTCTGTAATAAGGCCAATACTTATGTACGGATGCGAGACCCTGGACACTGACACTCGATGAAGATAATAAATTACTGGTAGCCGAAAGAAAAATCCTCCGCAAGATCTTGGGCCCGGTAAAGACAGAAGACGGAGGAACCAGAATCCGAACCAACGCCGAAGTTGAAGACCTCATGGCTGAGCCCAATATTATTGGCATATCAAAAGCCCAGCGACTCCGATGGCTCAGTCATGTTGCAAGAATGGGGGAGGATCGTGCCACAAAAATGGCGTTTCTTGGGCGTCCGATCGGGCGACGACCTGTCGGCCGTCCACGGTACCGGTGGCTAGATGTCGTGGAGTCGGACCTGCGCGATCTTCAAGTCACAGAGTGGCAAGAAACTGCGCAAGACCGCGACAAGTGGCGCAAGACCGCGACAAGTGGCGCAAACTCGTGTCGGAGGCCAAGATCCACTTTGGTTCGCTGAGCCATCGTAGTAAGTAAGTAAGTAAGCGGTACTACGGAACTTTATATTGCGCGTGGCCCGACACGCACTTGGTCGGTTTTTTTCCCTACTTTCGCTCTATAACGGTACGGAACCCTTCGTGCGCGAGTCCGACTCTCACTTTTCTATGGGGAAACTCGTGACGCTCGGGCCATACAAAAATGAAAAAAAAATTCGTCTTTCAGCGCTGCTACTTTCACTGTGAACTCTCTACAAGGAACACGTACACATCCTAAAGTATTATCACTTATTTTTGTTACACACTGTATATATATATAGGGTGTAACAAAACAAAGTGCTTTAGAGCGTGTATGTATGAAAGTCTTTAAAGGGATACTTAAAGACATTTTTTTGTGATTTAAGTAGGTATATGGGCAAAAGCCCGAGACGTCCCGACGAGCCCGAGACGTCGCAGGATGCTCTAGGAGTTTTTTGCGATCTCTCAAAGGCCTTTGATTGCGTGCAACACAAAACATTGGTCAGGAAACTCTGTCACTATGGCATAAAAGGCACAGCACTCGCCCTCCTAAAATCGTACTTGTCAAATAGAACTCAGAGGGTTGAGATAAATGGTAAAAAATCTGCTGGTGCAAAAATTGAAATGGGGGTCCCACAGGGGTCTATATTAGGACCCTTCCTGTTTCTTATTTATATAAATGACCTGCCATTCTTAATTAAAGATAAACATGGGATAGTATTATTTGCTGATGATACATCTCTTACATTCAATATCAAACGGCTTAATGCGTGTTATGACGAAGTAAATAATGCTCTCTCAAAGATTGTACATTGGTTTAGTGTTAATAATCTTTTACTTAATAGTAAAAAAACAAAATGTATTAAATTCAAATTGCCCAATGTAAGGCAAACGGAAACCAATGTGCTTTTAAATGGTGATGTTATGGAGCTAGTGGATACAGCTGTATTTTTAGGTATTACACTAGACTCCAAGCTTCAGTGGGGCCCTCATATTGCTGGGTTGGCCGACAGACTCAGTTCAGCAGCATATGCAGTAAGTAAGATTAGACAATTTTCAGATGAAACAACAGCACGTCTAGTGTATTTTAGTTACTTTCATAGTATTATGTCCTACGGCATTTTGCTGTGGGGCAATGCTGCAGATATAAATACAATTTTTGTGCTGCAGAAGCGAGCTGTGCGGGCAATCTACAAGTTGGCCCGTAATACTTCACTTAGAGAAAAATTTAAGGAAACTGGAATCTTAACTGTTGCTTCTCAATATGTCCTATCAAATGTATTATATGTTAAAAAGAATATATATCAATTCACGAAAAAATGTGATACCCATGGGAGAAATACTCGTAATAAACATAAGCTTGAAATTCCGGTGACTAGACTTACTAAAGTCAAAAATTCTTTTAAAGGTCAATGTATACGCCTTTATAATAAGATCCCAGAAAGCGTTCAAAATCTCTCAATTAATAGATTTAAAAAAGTTGTTAAAGAACGTTTGTGTACCAAAGCGTACTATAAAGTTACTGATTTCATGAATGATAGTACACCATGGGAATAAGGTCGCCCCCTGCAGAGCTGTTTCATTATAATATATTGTATAATAATTGTACATTCGTTGTATTTTATTTAGTCATAATGACACTGTTATTTTATAATAATATATTTTTTGTAATTTTCCATCTTTTTAGAAAAAGATGGCCCCGTGCGAGTTTCTTACGCCGGTTCTTCTCGCCGGGTTAGTTCCCGAACCGGTGGTAGGCATCTGTGTAGCCCCGACGTTCAGAGAATATTTGAAAAAATTTATTCTGAATAAAAATTTTTGAGTTTGAGTTTGAGTTTGAGTTTTGAGTTTGAGCCGTCGTGCGTCGTGAATTTTCCCATACTAAAGTAAAAAAAGCTTGTCTTACAGAGCTGCTACTTTCACAGTGAACTCCATCCAGGTTACTCTATATATTAAACGTTACAGTCAACGTCTTGACGAACTGTCCTTTGATAATTCTATTAAATTGTGTCAATTGAATTGCAGATTAAACCCAACGAATTCTTTTTAAACTAAACCAGATGACTGCGACATATACACACCCTAAGGCCTAAAGTATTATATCACATTACGGGGTGTACCCCGTAATTCCGCATGCTGCGGATAACGGAAACCCAAAAGGGAAATAATAAACCAAAACAAAAGCTTCGATCTCGTATAATTATAAAACTTATCTTCTAAATAATTAAATAATATAATTGAGCCTAAATCGTTCCTGGGATGTCTGGAGCTGGTGCAGCTTGTGTGGGAGTCTCGGTGCAGCTTGTCGTGGATGTAACCTTTCACTAACAAGCTGTTGAGGTATAGCCTGGGTTGTGTTCTCGTGTCGTCTGTGCTCGCTGATACTTCAGAAGACCTGAAAAAAGTAATGGGACACATTATTACAATGTTTTCTGTAGTATAGAGGCAGCACAGTAAACAAAAGTTTTGTCCGAAATTGACAACGTTTCTGACGTGAGCAGCGGGCATTAATGATAAAATTCATGCAAATTCATGCATATAAAATTGATGCATACGGCATACCTAGAACCTATACGAGTTACGACCTTTAATTTACAACACCTTATTTCGCTAGTGGATCACCTTGTTTTGCACAAAAACACTTTTACTTCCGTTTATTGTGGAATAATGCATTATAGACTAATAATGCAATATAGATGTTGCAGCCATCTAGTTTAATGGTCAGCCACTTCGACATTAGATTATTCTAAATCGTTAGTACAATAATATTTCTTAAGCCATCCTTAATTTCTTTCTAATCTATTTAAAGGTTCTCACAGAAAACCGGCGTTTCGCCGAGTGAGTGAGTTTACCGGAGGCCCAATTCCCTTCCCTATCCTCCCCTATAACCTCCCATTTCCATCCCTACCCTCCCCTATTACCCTATTCCCATATGCTATATGCTATATTTGCAGCTCTTCTGATGCTGCGAGTGTCCATGGGCGACGGAAGTTGCTTTCCATCAGGTGACCCGTTTGCTCATTTGCCCCCTTATGTCATAAAAAAAAGTCTCTATAGGTGACTCTTTAGTCTCTACTCTCCAGACATTTGGCTGGCCGATAGGATATATTATATATTTACTGACGCTGCAATGTTTTCACTATAGTCGACAGCACCAGCACTGGTAGTAAACTTAAAGTTTTGTTCGACAACGTTTCTGTCAAAATTCTGATATGACGTGTGCAACATGTCGGATTTTAGTCAGATTATCTACTGTATGTGCTAGTAGCGACCTCTGCTTTGACCTTTGCTGCAAATAAATCGCCTCCTTAAGCAACCAACATCATTCCCCATACGAGAATATTTACCATATTTGAGTTATTATTCAGCTTAAGATAGTCATTGCCTAGGTTCCTGTACAAAGATTCACTGCAAAATATTTACATACCACAAATATGAACGATTACAATATTTACATACTAAATTGTACCTAATCGTTCATATTTTTTGGTATGTAAATATGTTCCAGTGAATCTTTGTACAGGAACCTAGGTAATTACTATCTTAAGCTGAATAATAACTCAAATATGGTAAATATTCTCGTATGGGAATTGATCTTGGTAAATTACGTTTGTATGAGAATTTCGATGGCATCCGGACTCTTACGTATAGTGAGTTGCCACACTCAGTGCGCCCACCCGGCAAGGCTAGGCTGATGGGCCAATCAGCAGTATGGAAAAATAGCTGTATGACGCACTTTGCCACACTTACCTTCAATAATTATATTGTGGTAAGTCCAAAAATCTAACTTGTGTAGGTACTTCAAGTAAAGAGGCGAAATATCTTTTTTTTCTATCTACCTGACGCAATACTGCCTATATCTGCACAGCCAGTCGTCGAAGTCGGTGAGCATGTCCTGGAGGCCGCATATGCTCCTCCTCTCTTTGTCTAGAAAGTTATATAACAAGCTTATTAATAAACCGGACAGGTGCGAGTCGGATTTATGCTTAAAGGGTTCCAACCAAATGGTTCTGTTTCTTTTTTAGTATTTTTTTTGTCTGTTTTTAGGTAGGTTTTTGGTATATAAAGGGATTATTATAGCTAGGTATATGGCGCACTTGCCGGGGTGGCGCGCTTTGCCACACTCACTATAATTTATGTTTCTTAACTTACACTTTAAACGAAACTCTCTACACACGTATATTTTAATTTAATGTAAACGATTTCTCGGCAAAGTCTGTCAGTATCCATTCTACTATTATAAATCGAAAGTGTGTCTGTCTGTCTGTCTATTACCTCTTCACGCCCAAGCCGCTGAACCGATTTTGCTGAAATTTGGTATGGATATACTTTGAGACCCAGAAAAAGAACATTGGATACTTTTTATCCCGAAACAATGTACGATTCCAGCGCAATAAACGAATTTTGGCGCAACAGACAGCCTACTACGAAACCGTTTTGAGACTCAAACAATCGGACGAGAATGCCGCGTCCTGCTCTAACAACGTCATTTCATGTTTGTTAGAGTAGGAGGCGGCATTCTCATACGATTGTTTGAGCCTCAAAACCGTTTCGTGGTACGGGCTCAGATTTGCGGGCATCGTCTAGTTTAATATAATTTACGAGTTTTGACTCTTGGGGCTAAGACAGAATAATCTAATCCCTATAGTCCAGGGTTTCTCAAAGTGGGGTACGCGAACCCTAGGGGTTCGCCATTCGACGGTAGGGGGTTCGCGACAAGATTTACGTAATGGTGGCAACAGGAGTCATTATTATTTATTAGGTATATCCGTTGTTGAAACTCTTCAAGCTGATTTCAAAAGGATGTCTTTGATAGATTTTTGGGCAGCTAGACAGGTAGAGTATTTCGAACTCTCACCCAAAGCGGTGAATTCCCCTTCCTAAAGGGGAGATATTAATATAAGTAAGGGGTTCGCTGTCACCTGGAAATTTAATAGTTTTTAGAAACCGTTTGAGAAACCCTGCTATAGTCATTTTGGTCCAGTCTCGGGGTAACCGAGCAAACTGCAAAATATACTTCAAGTAGTTATTATTTTTTAATTTAACTCCAACAGAACACGTCATCATGGTTAAAAAAATACAGCCTCGATATGGATCTACTGACGAACAGACAGACAAGAAAGGTTCAGTAATAAGGTTTTTGCCCTTTGGGTACGAAACTCTAAAAAAAGGTCGTCTCAAAGTTAATTTTTCTGCGACCTTTAATTTATAAATGTGTATGCCAATTTGAAATGTAATTCCAAGATGTAAGACACAAATTCGTATACTTAAACATTAATATTTTGGTAGTCGTGCATCAGCTGATTAGTACAATTGGTAATGTTTTGTTTATCGTGTTTGTTTGTTACTGACCTGAGGTTGTTACACTTTGTATCTTATCATTGATTGTATATTATAATAAAACATATTTAAACATTACAATATAATGTTTAAAACGCACGTCATAATAATTTAGCTAAAATAAATTGAAAATATCAGGGAAAACATTCATACATATTTTTAAGGTTTTCCCAGGAATGCGAAGCGCTTAGGTAATTAGCGCTACGTAGGTACTTACGCAGCTAAATAAGTAATATTATGTCGTATATTATAGAATAATAATTAATTAAGATTCGTGAAAAAGGACTCAAAATAAAATATAATAAAAAGTTTTTACTACTCATGCAACTTTCCGTCCTGTAATAAAATTATTATCACATGATCTGAAAATAACATCGCGCATCGCGAAAATTAAATAAACAAGTAAGTACATAAGATGTTGCTTATATTATTTCCATTTTAAATTAAATTTATTGTTATGTTAAAATCAAAACAAAACACTATTACACTTTATAACACAAACACAATAATATTTCCGATCGAGAAAATTACTGGGAAAAATCTTGAAGTGCATCATTAAATAGTAGTTAATGATAATGAAAGAGTAATTACCTGTTTGGTTCGCCATGTCACGAGTCACGACATAGCACGCGGCCCGTTCGAGGTGTATACAAACACTGCGCCTGCGCACAGCCTTCGCTAGGGACGGGCAAACTTGTTTACTGTCGATAATGCATAATACTGACAGAAGACTGTTGCACTGGATTTGCCTTAAACTTCTGGTGAGGGCTCATCTTGAGCGGTGAATTGGCATTAGGGCTTCACACGAGACGAGAGTAAGCGAGAGTAACATTAAAAATCTCGTCTCGGTCACGTCAATCCTCAAAAAATTAAGTCTCGTTCAAGTCTCGGTCTCGTCTCGTTATCAGTTGTCTCGTCTCATCTCGCTTAATTGTAAATAATGATATATTTCTATATAATTAAGAAGAGAATAAAAAATATTTCATAACTAGCGTATTCATATAATAAAATGCATTTTTATAAATAAATTTAGTATCATCGGAAAGGTCTTGATCTGAATTTGTGCCTTTTCAAGGTTTCAAATTGTTCTAAGTAGACCTTTTCTGATTTTTCGAATAAAAACTTCATTAAAAAAAATTAACGAGACACATAACAAGACTCTCGGGTTGCCCTGTATGCAATATTTTCCAAAACGTCTCGTCTCGTCTCGTCTCAAAAAAGCGAGACGAGAACGAGAACGAGACGAGACGAGAAAAATCTCGCTCTTGCGTGAAGCCCTAATTGGCAATGTGCTGGTGACGCGCCAGGTCTCGGTGAACATAATAATATTGCCACCCAAAGTAGAGTTAGCTGTTAGGTGAGCTATGTTACGGAATACACTGTTTGTACTTCAGAAACTATAGATGCTACGGATTTGAGAAATACATAAAAAATTATTAAGTACATCAATTTTTTTTTCTATCATTCAACAAACAAATTATAGATAGTTGTACACTGCGAGACATCTACACGATAAGAAGTCGTTATTCTAATCAAGTTAGCCACAGTCTTTCGCAACAGTTTATGTGCCGATTATAGTATGGGTATTGGGTACACATTTACACAACTACATACAAAGTCACGTTTCTGCATTAATTTATCAGTTTCATATAACTTGTGTCATAACTCATAACAAATTCTTGTTAATACATACCTGATGTTAATTGCATATATTATTATGTATTTTTGATCTTATAATATAAACTTCGAACCAGTAGGCCTACCACGAAACCGTTTTGAGACTCAAACAATCGGACGAGAATGCCGCGTCCTGCTCTAACAACGTCATTTCACGTTTGTTGGAGTAGGACGCGGCATTCTTGTACGATTGTTTGAGTCTCAAAACGGTTTCGTGGTACGGCCCCAGTGGGCAGTGGCGTAACAATAGGGTGGCAGGGCTGGCTAAATGTCACGGGCCCTCAACCCTCAGAAATATACTTTTTATATAGTACCTGTTTTTCTATTATCGTGACGATTTTTACCAATAAGGCTAGCAAAAGAATTTGCCACGGGCCCTAAATAGTAGAGTTACGCCACTGATTCGAACCTGCAGGTCACTAGATTTCGTTGATATTTTGATAAGGGTTAATAACATTTTAACAAAGTCAAATAACATGACGCATCAGTAAAATCGTAAGTTTATTGTGCAAAATAGTGTAATCTTTTGTACACCAAACTTTATAATATTTATTAATACCTATTGATATCGACACGAAGAAAGTTGACATCACTAAGCGTTATCAACCATAATATTTGTGTACCAAAGTTCAATAGTAGCGAACGTTTTTGTTGTGGTTTTTGCTGTCAATGTACTCTGCCAAACGAGTTATCGAAGGAAAAATTTGAATTTGTAAAACCCACTCGAATTAGAGTATGTAGGACAAAACACTTTAAAAACTTCGTTTAGTAGTTTACATCAGTAATCCAGAGTTTTTCATAGTATGATTGACCTTTAATAGGTTGAAAAAGATACAATGAAATAGCAACATTAAATTTTAAATGGGAAAGCTTGTCTGTTACCTAGGCTCTACTGTATACTACCACAGTATATAGGGATTAGGGACTAATATTGCTATACTGTGACTCTACCTAGTTACCTAGTCTTTAACTTAAACTGCTGAACCTATTTTAATGAAAGTTATGGAGATACTTTGAGTCCCGGGAAAGAGAGAGAGGGAAAGAGGGAAAGGATACTTTCATCCTGAAAAATGTACGGTACCCAGGCGCTAAAAGAATTTCTGCGGACCGGAGTTGTGTGCGCCAACTAGTGCAGGTCTTTAAATACATCTTTCAAGTGGTCTTTAAAGTATATTTGTACATCTTTTCTACTACTTGTGACTACTCTACTAAACTACTTACTCCAATCCATGAAGTTGTCTTTTTCTGGTGCGTTGCAAGAGCCGCTTGATTTGCAGCGATTAGTGTAGATTATTTTTTTATTACTAAGCACCCTGTTTTTATCCTAATTGATAAGAGAGATGATGTGACATTTTTAAAATAAAAATATAAACAATCTTTTACAGGGGTAGAGAGAAACTTCAAAGCCACCCTCTCGTTTTTTGTCGCATTCACGTGCGGCCCTATTGATGTGCGCTGACTCCTACTGATTCGGCCTTAAGAATTTCATTAATCCATCCCTAAAAGTCAGCGG